>NC_047105.1:144121431-144421431 GCF_902500255.1 Thalassophryne amazonica | reverse complement strand
GATGGAAGCAGTGCTGTCTGAAATAAGATGTTTCTTTGTTGTTATTTCCATTATTTCAGACCTCTTATTTTCAGTGACTTTGTGTTGAAGTTTGACTCTGGTTTTGGTGTCCAGTCGTGCTCCTTATGTGCTTCAGCGTTCTAACCTGAAATATGACAGGAGTGGGTTTGCTGCCTTTGGCTCTGTGTTTTGTTTTGTTTTTTTGCCTCAGGCTGTGTCTGGAGGTTGCAGCATAAAGCCGAGTGCTGCTGGCGAGGTGTACTTCTTCTTGTATCTGTAATACCGTGAAGCTGCTGGTGGTACAGTAATGTAGAAATACTACAGTCCCCCTGAGTGGCTGCTGGATTGTTCTGATGTCCTCACAGGAAGTACAAACAGCTAAAGTGTGGAGGTAGAGAAGCTTGAATCTTTGACTGGACTGGGTTGCTTGACGCGAGGACGTTTCGCTTCGAACTTTTTAATGATATAAGATAGAAACTTACTTTTTTTTTGCTGAAAAGTTAACTCCGTGGACTTTCATCCAGCCATCCACCATCTTTGTACTCCTCATAGAAGCTGTGTGATGACATGCGCAATGTGAGTGTCCAATCAGAATTGGTTCACCGTCACGTGGTTTTCCAATATCCAATTGTAGGGCAGAACAGTCTCACATGGTATCCCAAAGATCATTTCTAGGTGTAATGTGTTAAACCCAGGTTACACATAGACGGTTTTGTCGGCGGGTAGTACGTAGAACGAAGTTCGCAGTAGTTCCGGCTGTTTTCGCGGTGGAAAGGGGCAGAGCATTTCGCATTTTGAGCGCCGTACTAGCCGCAAATACGCGGATAAAACGCCGCTAAATCCACTGAATAAAGCAGAGTTTTGACGCCGTAGCAACCGGCACATGTCAGGCAACGGGGGTTAATACCCAGTTCTATCCTTTACAATCGCAGGTTAAGACGCGCGTGAGAACGGCGGTGTTCTGCTGCCGCCGATAATGCCCTGTGTACCGCTGGATTTATCCAGGCAAATCCTGCATTACTCCAGGAACTTTTGCATATAGGCACCGCCCCCAGAGTATAATAGGCTGAAGCAGCTGTCAGTGCAGGGGGAGGGAGCTCATCTCTCAGCCTTTTCTTTTCTCTCCTTTTCCCCTCCTCAACGTGTTGCTCCGTCTCCACCACAGGGCTACCCTCTGCTTCTGAACCAGACCTCTTGGTAAGTCCTTGCCGCTGCCAATTTTATTTTAGGAGGCATAATGAAGCTTCTCTGCAAAAATATCTGGAGCTGGCCGCGAGTGAGAGACCTGCATGCAGCGCACTAGCGTTTTTATACTGACTGCCGCCTATCGGCCATTTGGAACACCGTTAACCGGGAGGTGGCATTTAGAACAGCGTACTGTCCGCTAGCGCCACCGTTTTGTCTGCCTCTGTCGCCGGTTAAAATGCCTTTGAGGATGCCGATGTGGGCTCTATCACCGTTTTACACGCCGTTGATTAGGGATACAATGCTGGCCTCCAATTACGGTGGTGTAAACTGCGGCACTACAGGAAGGGGCGGGATGACACGGTGATTAAAAGTATCAAACGCTGTTGTTCGCGTTGTCTCCGTCGTCACGCCACTTCTCTGGGAGCGCTCCCGGAATTATTTGACATATTGAATAATTTTTCCGACGATTCCCGGTGAAGCCGGAACCAAACCACGCCCCCATGTGCCGGCGTTAACTACGGCGTTTGATCCCTAAAATGGGCCGGAGGGGGCAAAATCTCTGCCGGGACGCTTCCGGGAGAGTTTACCGTCTATGTGTAAACAGGGCTTTACTCTGTAGCATGTGAATGCTGTCTGAATACCCCCTGGCTGCTGGCTCCATGCGTAAAAGTGCAGCGTTGCACATATGAATGAAGGAGATCAGCGTAAGAGGGTCTCTTACAACATCACGTGGTCGAACGAAGATTGTCACTGAGAGAAATGATTCACTTAGTTGGCCAGGGAATATTGTTGAATAAAGCCTCGGTCCCACCGAATAATGAAGGCTGAAGAAGGAGCCACGCATGGGTGTGGGGTGATTATTTGAAGAATGACCCACGTTTTCATTTTAACACGTATCCACTATGAAGGTGCCACTATGTGCCTCTCTGTACCCCGCATGTGCCGTGTAGCAGCCTCTAGTGAGCCACAACCAACCTGTCATTACAGCCTCGAATGGCTCGCATCAGCCACACTAAGCCACGTAGTGCCATGATAGCGCCATGATAACTCCATGTTGGCACACGTTTAGGCATGAGTTTGGTCCAAACCTCCAGCCCTCCCACACCTGGTCCCTTTAAAGTGTGGGTCTTCAATTCACAGATTCACAGCAGCATTTAAAGATGTCCCTTCTTTTTTTTGTTTTTTTTTTAATGCAGTCCAAAAATAGACACTCCATCACAGTTCCGCAGTTGTGCGCTGTGCGCCAGGCTGCAGTCCACCTGTAATGCACCAGACCAGCTAGACCCAAACCACGGGTTCCTGGAGAGCCGCCTCTGTGCTCCTCGCTGGCTCCGTGGCTCTGTTTTTTTTTTTTTGCGGCTTTAAACACACAAAACTTTATGTTTGTCCATTTATTTCTGCAAAATCGCTGCGGCCCTTACGAAAAAGTTCAATAGGTTTCTATAGGATTCTATAGAGGTCATATAGCTTTCTATAGAACACCTATAGACACGCGACCTACAGGGGTCTTGGCCTATAGAGACCGATAGCATTCTACAGACATAAGGACCTATAGGCGCCATTGCGTATAGAAACCTATAGGTTTCTATAGACATGCCAGTATATAGAAACACCATATTAATCAATTCTGGCTCAAATGTAGCCGATAAATTATCTGATAGAAAAAAATGTGGAATTTGGATGAAAAAACAGATTGTTTTATTTTGTCTGCATATTTTTATGCAAGATAACGTTGCCACTGTACTAGCAAGGAGATATTAATTTTTGTTCACTTGTAACTATAATATATTTGAGAAGTGTGTATATACACATCACGCTTATTATACACAAGCAGATAAAGGCAAAGTATAAAAAAGTTACACAACATTACAAATTCAACAATATCTTTTATTACAAGTTAAAAATTATTACACGTATATACATAATCACATATATCATTTTCTTTGTCGAACCATGGAACTTGGAAACTGCAGTATCATCAAACACAAGTATAGATGTAAACATCCAAACAGGTCAGCATTAATGCAGACAGTTTGCTTCAAATGGTTACTATAACATCTGTAACTGAAACTACACATGCATATGTTATATCAGTTCAACCCATACGCCAGTGTATACAATCCTGTAGGACCGTCTATATCCTATGCCAGAGGTGGGACTAAGTTACTGTCAAATCATTCTCAAGTCATGAATCGGCAAGTCTCAAGTCAAATCTCAAGTGAGCTTGCAAACAATTGGTGGCCGATTCATGACTTGAGAGTGACTTGACGGGGACTTTGAGAGAATTCTATAGGCTGCCCTATAGAATTCTATAGAGGGCCAAGTTCTGCTAACATGTAAAACATTCATGTGTAACCATCAATTCACAACTTAATCCCAGTAAAACCGAGAAGGCAGTGGGCACAGGTAAGATGAAACATCAGTTTTCATAAAAATACATTTTTGCAGGATGTCTCCTGGATAAATACAAATATTTGGGTTATCTGCATGTTGGTCAATATTTACAAGAAAGTCAGATGAACAGCCGAGCCTTGCATCAACAAATAATGGTCTTCGTGTAATGCTGAATGGCTTTACTAGTATGATATTTGCTTTATCACACAAACAAAAACCATTATCATTCATGCAGTCTGGTCCCAATTTAACACAGAGAAAAGTTTCAATTCTTCCATATTTATACACACCATGAGTAAATGCAACATAGCAGTTGCAATGCCGAGCAGATTGAAAATAGTCACTGCTGGCATACAGCTGGTGGTGAAAAATAAATCTCTTATGTACAATGGCGGAAGTGTGCACTTGGTTCCCTGTCAGTCTGCTTGCAGCCAGTAACTTTGATGGAGGCAGAATAACTTGCTCTCCTTTGCCAAGAGCACACAAATTATTTGAAAGTACGTTTGTACATTTTGATTTAGTGTGTCTGCTGGCCAATGAGGTATACAGGACAGACACATCAGTGTTCTCCTCCATGCAACTAACTGCTAACTCTTGTCATCACCTTCATGAGAGAGAATGTCTCACAAATCTGAAAACCAACTTTCTGGGTACCGTGGAAACACCTAATCAAAGTCCTGTTGTAACCCTCAAAAACAAAGGTGGAAGTTGCCCATAAAGGGCCAGTGTTGATAACTGACTGGACAAAATGAATCAATGAGTGGACATTGAAAGTGCAATGTCTTATTCCATATAAACGCTCAGTCATCAGAACAAACATCCTGAGGCAAGCATTGCTCTCACGAACCTTTCTTTCAGAAACACTCTCACTCATGAGGTAATAAATACCAAATACAAATAGGAACCAGTGTTTCATATACACAGCAGGTCAAATTCCCTGAAATACCACCAAAGAATAGAACAGGAGAGCTCGCCATTCAGATGCCTTCCAATACTTCCGCGTTTTGAGAGACCTGGGGCATCTGGTTATTTCACTTGGAGGTGCTATATCCTGCAGTCTCTCATCTAATTTCTTCACTTGGTCCCCAATGTAATATGCCTCTGCTCTGTTTGCTGAATCCAGCCAAGAGTCCCCACAAAATGTCTAGTAACTCCTAAGAAAGCTGTGTGTTGTGATTCAGAACAAATGCCTTTCACAGAGTCATAATGTGGTAACTGCATGACAACTGAAGGCCCCTTCACACCTTGCTGACACATCCCTGTTCTCTGTGACTCTATTGACAATCTCCTCTGATCATCGTCAGTTCTTGGGAGTGCTTCACCACTGTATGGGTAAGTACGAATGGGAGGACAAATTTCCATTTGGTATTGGTGTGCCTTCCTGCTTACACCAGTCGCATCCATACTTCCCATTGAACTGTTTGGAATTCCTCACTAAAGACCTGGCAGGTGCATCCGCTGACAGGCAAAGAGCAAAAATCCTGGTTTGGCCAAGAGGTGAGTGCAAACCATCTGCACCCAAATCTCTAAGTTCATCCACAAATGGTTTTAAGAAAGTATTCATTTTGGGTTTACATTCTCCAAACCACAAGCCTGCCATAATCATATGTTTCCTGTGCATATGTGGTGGAATTTCATTTACTGTGGCAAACAAAGGCCAAACAGAAAAATTGGAGGATTTAAAAATAGAAACTCCATCAGTATTGAACAATAATGACAAGTCATTGGGACCTATTATGCCATCATGAAGAAGGTTTTTATAAAGTTTACCATGAACAATGTCATTTATGTTAGTTTCTCTCAAGATTTCATCAATATTTCGATTTTCAAGGGCAGCTGCCACTTCTGGTACTTTCATCATTCTTTGCAGCTGTGTTTTGACGGGCATCCTGAGAAAAAAAACTACCCTCTGCAGTTGAGATGTCTGCACTGAATTCATTGCCGCAGTTTGTACAATTCCTTGTCAGTTTCTCGGGGCCAAGATATGCAGTGCACGCCATGCAATAATAGTGAACCTGAAATTGAAATAGAAGAATGGTATGAATATAAGAACATTGAAACCTGCGAGAGCATGGTCGTTTTTTAATGCACAACAGAAGCTTGAGCATATTGATTATCAATGATAAGCAATCTGTATAGCAACAAAAAAACACCATACACCAACAAGAACATGATTTACTAGCATACCATGGCAAATGATAACAGCACAGACTAATGCTGCATTTACACATAACAATGACAAGAAATGAATGCCACAAAGTATACATTCTTGGCCGCTGATCATGTTAAGAATGTCAGGAATGTGCCAAGAATGAAGCAAATATGATGTTCGTAATGCATTCTGCCTATGTGTAAATGCAGCATAACTCCCTTTATATGAAACACATTGGTCAGTACAGATGATGATTTAATAAAAAATAAACATACCTCGTACACTGAATATTCAACACTCTTGTACAGCAAATACTTTGATGTAGGAACACTGTTTGGACAGTGTATATTCATCAAAGAAAGAAGATCATCCAAAGCACTATCAGAAAGACCATCCCACAAGACATAGGACACTATCAGCAGTAGACTCTGTGACTTGGTGATGGGTGCATCTGGATAAATTGGAAGATTTCCATCTTCAAGGCTGAATCCCTAAAAAAGGCAAAAAAAACCCCCAAAAAAACAAAACAAAACAGTGAGCATCAGAAAGGTGTAACATTAGTCACGGGGCTGATATCAGAAAGAGCCTTAGATAAACGTGGCTGCACTCATCAGACATGGACTGTTTATAGTTGGTTGAGCCTTAATTTTTTATTATACAAACATTAATTGCGACACTATTACACTCACAGAATTTTATTACATGACTAATTCCCATTTACTTTTTTTTTTTAGATAGTTTTAATACAAACCTACCAAATAGACCTTACATGATTCATATTCATTACTGTAATAATTCCTATTTATTTGAAATGCATAATCCTCAGCTTTATGTATTTAGTATTAATAAAATATAATTACTCTAAATCAATAATGACAGTATTTATTTAAAACACCTAAAGTATATTGTTTGAACTGCATAATTAGGTTACCTATGCCATTTATCTTGTATATGGTTAAAATAAAATAAGTATAAATAATTTAAAATTCCTGTATACAAAAAGAATGAAATTTTTGGCCCAAGATGCACTTCTAATAGAGGAAATATGGTACATGTGTGTTTGAAGTAAGAAAATATTTTAATTTGTTTTTCTTTTGTTAAGGTTAAGGTCATAGACAATGCCCTAATTCATACGGTTACAGTGCATAGAAAAACCAAACACCATATTTGTTCTATTAGAATGGCATGTGCTTAAATGACAGAAGCAATTTTATGTTCAAAATAAGTCATATGTTAACATTTCTATATGCAATAAATGCAATGTTTGGTTTAGGTGTGCTTCTATTTATTTCTATAATAGAGGAAATATGGTACATAAATTGGTATCAGTCATGATGCTTATTTACCTGGTAATTATCATCTGGTTCATTTCCTTCCTCCCCATCACCATGCTGAAAATCATCATCTTCATCATCTCCTCCAGAGTCAACTCCATTGTCATGCCAGTCCTCATCATCCCCCTGATCCATTTCTTCATTTTGTACTGAGTCTCCACCCATGTCTTGCCCCAAATCATCCTCGCCTTCCTTGTTGCCATCAATATGCCAAGTGTTATCTTCAACATTATGATCACATCCAACATCACCATACCACATGTCTGCTGAATCTGCTTGGTCTACTTCATTGAGAACATCATCCTTGCTTCCATTGTCCACTAGATCATCCTGTTCTAAAACCACCCCACCTTCTTGAGAACTACTATGTTGAAACACAGCTCTATTTCTGATGTCCATTCGATCATTCATTGGTAAGTCAGTTTCAGGTTGTTCAACATCAGTGCCACAGTGGTTACAATCAATCCCTTCGTCAGTCTTTGAATGCTCCTAGGAAAAAAATATAGGATACATGCACCTTTAGCAACATGAATTTCAAGTATGCAGAGAAGTGGCATTTCATATTTTTAATCTTGATTGATGTTTATCAAAATTTACAATTTCTCATAAAATTAATAAAAGGAAAAAGTCAGTATACAAATTATCTTCAAGCAAACAGAAATATTGTTCAAATGGAAACAATTCAAATAGTGAAAACAGCCATACTAATTTAGTTTCAATTTCAACTGGTTATTCTATACATGCTGTAGATCATAATATAGCCAACATTCAAGAATCTACAAATTAACCATATACATGCCAAATTCATTGTCAATCAAGGGAGTTTTTCCTTCCCACTGTCGCCAAGTGCTTGCTCATAGGGGGTCGTTTTGACCGTTGGGGTTTTTCTGTGATTATTGTATGGCTTTTGCCTTGCAATATGAAGCGCCTTGGGGCAACTGTTTGTTGTGATTTGGCGCTATATAAATTAAATTGATTTGATTTGATTTGAATCAAGTGGACAATGATTAGAATGGTGTGGCATTATGTTACATGTGTTTTTCTTCATGAAAGAAATCTTAATATTTTCGCATGCCTCGTTTTTTTTTTTTTTTTTAAATCCCCCCGCCCGATTGTTAGTGACCCCCCCAGTCTAAACATAAGACAACGGGTCTCTTTTGTACTTACGGGAGCAACCGACTGTGAAGAGTTGAGATCAATGGTTTCACCACCTACAATTCTTCTTCTCTTTCGTCGATTACATTTTGTTTGTCTCGGAAGAGAGATATCGGGATTAATCCCATATTGTCTGTAACGTTGTCGAAGCATGTCAACCGAAATATGGCCGTCGGGTTGTTGGTGTTTTTCTTCTTCTGCTTCTTCTTCTCTCTGTTGGTCAGGAGGGGCCATCAGGTTAGGTGCGCATGCGTACAACAGAGCAGCGCCCGCAATGATTCAAAATGCATACATTTTTTTTAAATAAATGAAACAAAAATTTAAAATAGAATTAACTTTTCAGTTTTCTTCATAAAAACATCTAAACTTAGATCAATGTGAACAAATAAACACGTATAAGTCATGAATCTGTCTCCGGGTCATAGGTCGTTATATCCCATGATGCCACGCGCTCATAGGATTGCGCCATTTCAAAACGAGGCCGATCTTGGAGAAAGACCGCGTCACTTTTGTCTGTTTCCTTTATTTCACATTTACGCTTGTATAATGGTGAAATACGCCCTTTTTGAGTTTTTTGAGGAAGATGCCGTTGAAGTAGGCGAATTCAAGTGGATTGTTGGCCACGAACAGATTGCAGAGTCTACGATTGGAAGTAAAACAGAGGTATGGATTGTGTGTTACGTGTGATCGCCTCGGACATCACACAATAAGAGAATGGAGTTCCGAGTGCGCGCTTGGGCTCCGGGTTGTACCAGCCAACCAGGAGTTATCCTGAACGGCAGTTCTATATTATACCATCTGAGAAATACAGGAGTGAGAAATGGCTCGCTGCAATCGTCAGGGGGGCTGTAAACACCGATGGGAGTATCAACAAAAGGAAACAATGGACTCCCAAGTCCGGTCCTGCTGTGTTCTGCCCATTTCATCTCGTAAATACTTTTTGTGTAAATATTCGATTTCAGTTTTAAATCAATTCAACAATGCTTCATGATTGACGAACAGCGTTTGTTTATACCGAGCTGCCTACCAGATGTTCAACTCGCACATGCACACTCGGAACTCCAATCTCGCTTATTTCGACCAGCATTTTGAAGGTGAATCTAAGACCTGCTTCAGCACTAGTTCTGGACTAGGAAACTCATTTTACCATTGAATAAAACATGCTCAATTTGTTTGCAATGCTCGCCCTATTTATGCAAGGACACCCTCCCTCCATTGTGTCATGTACAAGTTCATTTGTCCTGTTGATTGGTTGTTTGCTAACAGCACAAAAGATGAAATTCATGTTTTGTAATAACCAGGCACTTTTTATCTACAGCATAATTAAATTCCATAGTGTTCATTTCTACTTTCCTATGAGTTCCATTACAAAATATAATTGCATTATGTTACCCCTAAGGTACAATGTGTGACTACACAGACCTCAGCAATAAATTAATTTAAAATGCCCCAAATTATATATGTAATATTTTGTCACATTGTGTTTCTTTTTCCTCAGGTTATTGTTAAATGGCCTTTAAACAAGAATTTGATGAAGAAACGTGACAAAGAAGAGATCCACTTGAAGAGTTACCAGGCAAAAAACTGCTGCGCATACATTTTGAAAACTGGCAGTGAGTTAAGTATTTTCACAATATATGACCACAATGGGTGGTTCTAGTTTCCTTACAAGCTTATGTATTATTTAGGGGGCATCATATTCTTTTTGGCCTTATTTAGGGATAACATGCTCCAGGAATAAATGGTAACAGAAAATAAATAATAATACAGTAATGACAAAGCTGCAGTAACCCCCAACAACCATATATTTTTATAAAGCTTAAATACTCTTCTATTAAATCAAATAATTACAAAATTAAAAAATAGACTGCTAACATTTATTTTTTAATTAATAAAAATCATGATTTTTATCCTATAAATTAGAAAATACTGTTATCTAAGCCGAACTTAGAAATTCTGAGACACCATTTTGAAGCCATTTACACAGGGATCTTTTTGCTACAAAATCCATCCAAATCCATTGAGCAATTGAAATGGTCAAACTGAGATAATTGCTAATTTGCATATCAACAAGGTCATTGACCTTATTACTATTATTGCAAGTTTAAATGCCCATATTATATAGAATCAGTGTATCTTAGATGTTTAAATGGCTATGTGTATGTTTTGATTATGGTAAACTATTAGATATATTTACACACCTGAAAGATTGCTTATGCAAATAGTATGCAAATTGGTCTGAAAAAATGAATCATTTTTGACATTTTCAACTCAGTATGTTACACTTAGGTTGAAATTTTCACAGAAGTAATGGGCCTTTCACACTGGACACGTCAGAGGCATCACGAATCGGTCTAAAAAGCATTATTGTCAATGAGACGCGTTGCTTTTTAGAGACGTAAGAAGCGTCACGCCAAAAGCTAAAGCGACGCTTCTGACAGGAGTGCACATTGCCGCTTGTCGACAGGCGGACGCGGTCAAAGTTCAACCCAGTCCAACTTTTTGACACTGAGCTGTGACATAGCCAAAACACGGAAGACTAGTGTTAGAAACCGCTGATCTCTACATAAGAGATCGGCGCAGAAACCACTGATCTGTACAAAACAGAAACGTGTCACAGGACTGCTCAGTTATAGAGCAGTTTTCTGAAGAAACATGGTGATCGCTGAACTTTTTTCAGGTTGTGGAAACAGCCAAAGTGTGATGTAGCAATCTCCACCCCTTTGCCGCTTCCGAAGCGTTAAAGCGTTGGTAGGCGTTACCTGAAGCTTATGAAGTGTCCAGTGTGAAATACCCTTGAGAGGTATATATTTAGATTTTAAACATGCAAAATAATACATCTGGTGAAAATAATTAAATATCACATCCTAATACCTTACAGAATTAACATTCATGTACCTTCTATTTCAGATGATCTTCCAAGCTTGCGCCAAGCAACAAATAAGTATGCAAAGAATACAAATGTATGTTTGCAGACACCAAACCAGAAAAGGGTGCGAGTGAAAAACCCAAGGTTTGATTCATCCTCAGAAGATGAAGATGATCGTCCATTATTGCAGGTACTGTTTTCTATATTTGCTTCTTGAATCATCAGTGATCTGTAAATTTCCTCCCTGAAATAGACATCCTCATTGTATCTGACACAAAACAAACAATACTTGTGCCTATTTGAGGCAATTTATCAACATGGTATTTAAATTTACATGCTTTCATGTCCTGCAAATTTCACCATTATCTCGATTGAGAAACTGAAAATAAGTTCACAGCATTTGTGCAGTTTTTGTAAAAGAAATACTTCTTCTGGAATTTGATGGTGATTTTGACAGCGTATGCCATCCAGTAACATTGCTCTCTTAATGGCAGTTGAGGGATTGTTTTCTTCATGAATGCACTATGATAGTGTCTGTGTATGTCCTTGTCATGTGTGGATTTCACTTTGTTAATGCTGCAATATAATTTTGTCTCTGTAGATTAATAAGAAAAAGAAAGTGGTTTCAAAGAACAATGATGAAGAAGAACTGGCAAGAGCTATAGAGAAGGAAATGAAAGAGAAGGTATGTATAAAGTAACATTATGATTATTTCCAAGGAATCGTATAATAGTATATAGAGATAAATTACATTAACTGGCATGCTTTACATACACATCATATTAAACTGTTCTTTTTACCACACATGTACAGACCACAGCGGCTTCACAAGAAGAAGAATGTATTTTGAGTCCTGAGGTAAGCTACATCTACAATTCTTATTGTTCTTTGCTTGCTTTATTTGTAATCGCAACTCTTTGTTTAATTTCAGTAGGGTTAAATTAATCATGATTATTATTCTGTTACAGAGTGAAGATGATGATGATGAAGTAATGGACAAGGGCATGGAGATTGCATTGGTGAGCACCCCATTGTCCTTTTTAACTCATATAAAACACCCAGTGGCAATAGTGTCAATCATTTTGACTTTGTATAATTATTGAACAATCTGCATTTATTTACAGCTGAAAGCGGCTGCATTTGGCCCCTGAGAATCTGAGAAGTAAGTATAAAATGTCCATGTGTAGTCTTGATCAGTGTTGTGCAAGTTCACACTTTTCATGAACTAGTTCAAAGGTCAGTTCACACATGTTCAAAGTGAACTGTTAACATTCATAGATCACCATTTCAATTTTGAATTAGTTCAAAGTTCAGTTCGTTTTTTAGGTGAGAAATTAAAATGAAAGACAACTTGTTTTTCAAACTGACTTCAACCACTATGCCTACCTTGTAGCCTAAAACTTCACTGTAGATCTTAAATTCTATCACACAAAATGGAAGTTTTTTGTATGTATATATATATATATATATATATATATATATATATATATATATATATATATATATATATATATATATATATGCTAATTATTTTTTTATGTTAGCTATTAAGTATTTGTGTTATTTGTTTGGACGTTCGGAGAAATATGTTAAGTTTTACTCTATCTGTCCAAGTTTCAGACACAGGGAGAGCTCCCCCTGTTGGTGAAAGCCAGTAACATTAGAAATGTTAGACTAAACCACACCTACGTTAACACCCACAAGGTATAAAAAGTGTTGTATGACTCATTTTAGGGGCCTTTCACAAGATGGACACTGTCTGTGAGGGTCCCAGGCCTGGTTTCTAACGTGACCTTGAATAAACTCAAAATGAGGAATACAATGGTTTGGTTTTTGGTAAGGGGCAGAATTTTACATAAAAAGAACCAGGTAGAAATAACAATAGTATGCCTGAAACTTGAGAGACCACACGTGGAGATTAAAAAAAAAAAAAATCAGATATCTAACAGTTTTGGTCATAGGGGAAACTGGGGCACAATGAATCAGTAGCTATATCTGCAAAACTACAAATATATTTACAGCAGGTATGCCATATTTTTATACATAAAGACATTACCCTTATAAATTTGTGTTTTGTTTTTGGATGCATTAAGGGTAAAAGTAAGTGGCAAGTGAAGTCAGTTTTTTCCTATCAAAAGTAAATTTCGTGGATGTCAGTGTCTTTGCATTTATTTCTCACAACAGAGGAAAGGTGGCCCAAAAAAATTATTAGAAGACTACCCCGTCCAACTGATGAGCATGTGTTATGTCTTCTCCAGTCTATCAGCTATTTCATAGCATGACTTGTGTGTGTCACATGTAACCGGGCCACAGTGAATCAGTCTAGAAAGTGATTTACTAAGCCCCAGTATTAAGTGGATGACAAATATTACTTGTTGAAGTGTAGACATTTATTTTCCATAAATTATTTCTATAATTTGTGTATACAAACAAATTTTCACATTTGAACAGAAATGATGACAGTTGTATATATAAATCTTACCACAAGCAGTAGCAGGCCATCTTCAGTTGTCATGAACTTTTGGCGATTTTTGTAGTTTAGCTTGAATTTTTAATCCTCACACATCTGTCTTTCTTTTAGACTTGCCTGATTTACTGGATGTGGTAAAAAAGTTAAAAGCTGCACCATGCTCTTCACAGCATGCCCATCCTGCACATGCGTCCACTTCATCTTCTGCTGCTTGTTCACCAGCTCATTCCGAAGACACAAGTGGCGAGGACATGGTAGGTGCAATAATAATGGAATATTCAAAATTAAACCCAGGCAATGATATTTTTTCTTCCATTTGTGCACATCAAGCCTCCATGGTGGAAAAAAAAAATGTTTTTCTTATTCTAGACAATGCTTTGTATACTGTTTGTTGTAGGAAACTTTTCTTACTGTTGTACATCATCTCAAGCTTTATTTTGTGCCTAACCTAGTGTCTTTTAATTTCAGGTAACTTTGTGGCCAGGGGTGGCCATAACAGTTTGGCAAAAGAGATTACTAAATGCCAAAAAAACAAATGTTAAAGAATACACAAACACCCTGCTGCGGATGATTCACACACCAGAATTACTACAGTCATCTTCCCTCACTGGGAAGAAAAGCAACGCTTTTAAAGATATGAGTGCCAAAAAGAAGCTGCCTGGTGTAGAGTTCGCAACTGGTAAGTTAACTGGCAGAACAATAACAATATTAATGCAATGCCTTACATATAACATATTTCCTCTATGAGAAGCACACGTCCAATAGAGGCACATCTAGACCAAAAATTAAATTCTTTCGAAACAGAAACATTTTGACCATTAAAAAAAAAAAACATTATTTACATAAGCCCATGCGCTTCTAATAGAGGAAATACGGTAATGTTTTTCCCCTGCTTTGGGAACTGGTGGTATCATTTTTAAGTAATATTTCTTGGAGAATTATTTTTAAATAACCGTTTTAATTGCTGTTAAACCCTATGCTGGTTGGTTTTGTTTTATCTGTATGCTGCATCCACAATTCACAGATTTAATTAATTTATTTATTTATTTTTCATATGCAGATTATATCAAAGAACAGACCCGGTCTCCTGATGCAAAACGACCATCACTCACCTGTTGAACACGGAAAGCAAACGCTTACTGAAGAAGTGTGATACCACTGATTAAAGCCTTCCCGTAATGTTCAATATTTCATCCAATACAAAGTTAAATTGTCACTGTTTGTGTATTGTTTATTTGTGAAATAAATGTTATATTTAAATGTTTAATTGTTCCTATTATCCTTTGTATATTTTATGGCATAATGACTTGTAGGTTCTTATAGAGAGCCTATAGGTTAATCTATAGGTTACATAGAAATCCTATAGGCTATCGTATAAGCTCCTATAGCTTGATCTATAGGTTTAGATAGAAATCCTATAGGTTATTGTATAGGTTCTTATAGGGGCCCTATAGGTTGTTCTATAGGTTTTGATAGAAATTCTATGGGTTGGTGTATAGGTTCTTATAGAATTCCTATAGGTTGGCCTATGGGTTCTTATGGGGGCCCTACGGGATCCAATAGAAATGCTATGGGTTGGCCTATAGGTTCCTATAGAGATCCTATGGGTTGGCCTATAGGTTCTTATAGCTGGCCCTATAGGACGGCCTATGGGATCCTATAGGTGAAACGTCCCAATTGCCTATAGGCGCTTATAGGTTTTTCTGTAGAAGCCTATAGGTTGCTCAATAGGCTTGTCTATGGAAATTCTATAGACTAGCCTATAGCAACCTATAGGCCATGCCTATAGAATTTCCTATAGATTTCCTATAGATTTTTTTGTAAGGGTGTTGTCCTTTCATGGACAGCCGCCTCTCTGCTCTTTATGGCTTCCGTTCCATCCATGGCTTGCTGGCTTAATTTTTTCCCTGGCTTTAAGCACAATCATTTTTACAATGTGATTCCACTTTTGACTTTGTGTTCGTCTGTTTATTTCTGCAAAAGCGCTCTTTTGCGCGCGGTGTTGTTCTGCATACAGAATGAGGTGGTCGTTTTATTATAAACACGTGGATCATTTTCAATATATATATTTCTTTATTTCTTCCGCAGCTTACAAGTCACCATGATACAACTTTTAACTTTGTGTTATGTCTTCAAAATCGGTCTTTTGCGCGCTCTCCACCTGTGTTGCCACACAGCTCCTGCTCTTAGCTGCTCCACTGGAGTTATTATCTTCCATGGCTTTAAACACACATCCACGTTCACGCAGTCACCCAAATTTTAACTTTGTGTTTGTCCAATATTGACTGAAATATCACTCTTTTGTGAGCTGGCGTTCTGCCTAAATGCTCGTTTGAAGCATGATGATGAGTCACTGCCTCAGTGCGTCAGTGCGCACACACAGCGGAGCTCATGTGATACATTAATTCCACAAGTGATTACAGGTATTTTCGGCATCCAAGGTTTGACAGAAAATGATTAATCCGCTACAAAATAATTATTTTATATAGAGTCCAGCGCACAGAGCAGGTGGAATTTGGTGCGCAAAGAGGAGAGCCGCTCCAAAAATAGCCTCTCAGGTCCTGCCTCAGTGCGCACACACAGTGATCCATTAACAAGATATTAAATCAACATACTTTTACATACAACAGACATCAACATACAGACATACTTTTACAGCTAGGAACTGTTTTATCAAGCTATAAAAAACATTAAAAATAATTACCTTAAGCTGTTCAAAATACATCCCACATGGAGCAGGAAAGAGAGGAAAAAAAGTGTCCAGATGAAACATCCAAGGTTTGGCAGAAAATGATTAATCCACTACAAAATATATAGAGTCCAGTGCACAGAGCAGGTGCAATTGTGTGCGCAAGAGGAGGAGCTGCTCCAAAAATATCCTCTCAGGTCCTGCGAAGGTGCCAGGCGCATGGATAATGGACTTTTTGCAGACTCGTAAGCACCACGCAAATGCCTCTAAGCCATCGCAGTAACTCGAACACAAACTGCGCCACGCTGTTGTTGCAAAATTTTGAACATCTTGAAATTAGCACCACGGTCAGAGAGGAGCCTCGTTAACTGAAGATAATGCCTCTAAGAGCCACTCTGAGCCACTATAATGCCACGATAGCTCACGAAACAAAAAAAACAGGGTGCGTGGCTCCTTCTTCACTCCTTCACTCGGTGGGACCGAGGCTTAAGGCTCTCTCTCGCTCTCACTCGTAAAGTGCCAATTACGCATTTGAATGAAAGGAGGGGCGCGTGGTGTTAACAGGGCCTCATACTGTGAAGAGAGGTTGTTTACATGCTGAAACACATTTCAAGAGAGTCAAACTCCATTTAGGTAAAAAGTTTGTGTTGTAAGCTTTGTGTAATACCAGACAGAAATTGCTTTGAGATGTGGCATAAAGACAAAACGCATAGACCATTTTGTACATATTGTTCAAAATGTGCATTTGAGTTTATTTTAGAATGTTTATTTTTGTACATTCTTTGTACAAGACCCCAACTTACCTTTATAAAGTGTCAAAATAGTTGTTACCTCCGTCAAGGAGGTTATGTTTTCGGTCGCGTTTGTTTGTTTGTTCGTTTGTCTGTCTGTCTGTTTGTCAGCAGGATAACTCAAAAAGTTTTGAACGGATTTTGATGACATTTTATGGAGTGGTTGGAAATGACAAGAGGAACAAGTGATTAAATTTTAGTGGTGATCAGGATCACGATCCGGATCCCAATGCTAATGCGTTAGCATGTCTATGGCATTTTAAATGTTAAAAGTTAGCATTAAGCAGTTGCAGCTGTCAACATGTTCGGGTGCATTTGTTTTCAAATTGTAATATTTCTTAAATTTATTTTTGTTTATAGAATTTTGTGGAGTGGTTGGAAATGACAAGAGGAACAAGTGATTAAATTTTAGTGGTGATCTGGATCCCGATGCTAACACATTAGCATGTCTATGGCATTTTCAATGTTAAAAGTTAGCATTAAGCAGTTGCAGCTGTCATCACATTCGGGTGCATTTGTTTTCCATTTGTAATATTTCTTAAATTTATTTTTGTTTATATATTAATAATCTAATGATTATTATATACAATTTTAGATAAAGAAACAAAAGAAATAGATCACTGTGCCAAGGAGGGAATCTCTTTAGGGTCAGTGACCCTATGGCCTTGTTTAGAGAAGTGTTTCATAAATGTTAAAAAATTCATATATTTGCAGTTTTGTTGAATAATTGAATTTTGTCTCTTATTTGTTTTTGTCTATAAGCACATGCAACATCAATATCAGTGCTCAGATGGAAAGGTGCAAGTTGCAATAAACTGTGAAGCCAAGCGCTTAGGATACATGCTATCCAGTCACAGCAGATGAAACTTTTTTTTACTACTGAGCAAACATCATTGTTAGACTTTTTTAGGTTAAATGATTCCACGGTGTGTAGATGTTATGGTGTCAGTGACCCCATGGCCTTGGCGGAGGTTTGCACTCTCTCAGTGCTTGAGTTTTGAATAATTATGTGTGAAAATAATTTTTCACTTTATTTTTTTTCTTTTCTTATTTCTGATTGTAAACCTTTATTACACATAAAACATTACTATGGCATATATATTCTGAAAATACAGGGTGTACTGTAAAAAGAGATATACCACTTGATTGTGGGATGCAGGGTGAGCTTTTAACAGCAGTAATAAAACATTTATGCCAGGCGAGTCAGCTGTCCAAAAATGCCCTCGGACCCCAGAGGGTTAACAGAGTGAACTAGAAGATCAACTCCATGTCAGTGCCTTACTGCTGTTATTTCCACAGCAGTATTTGTGTTCTAAAGTTTAAATGGGAAAAAAGAGACTGCTCATGCACAGCGGGATGTTGACATGTTGGGCTTCAGGTTCCAGTTTTACTGAAGGTAAAGGTCACTTTCTTAGGTAGCATCTGATGTTTTAGGGATGTTGTAAAAGACCATCATGGTGAAGAAGGAGCTGAGTATTCCATTCCTATCCTCACCTATGGTCATGAACTTTGGGTAATGACTAAAAAAGAAGGTCACAGATACACGTGGTGGAAATGAGATTCCTCTGAGTATCTGGGCTTACACTCCTGGACAGGGTGAGAGGCTCAATTATCCGGGAGGAACTTGGAGTAGAGCCGCTGCTTCTTCACATTGAAAGGATCCAGCTGAGGAGGTTCAGGTTTCTGGCCAGGATGCTCCCTGTTTGTCTCCCTAGAGAGGTCTTCCAGGCATGTTCAACTGGGAGGAGACCCTGGGGAAGACTGAGGACAGGCTGGAGGGATTATACTTCTCAGCTGATTTGAGAACCCCTCTGGATCCCCTGGGGAAGAGTTACGGGACTTGGCTGATGATAGAGAAGTGCGGGATGAGTGGCTTGGTCTGATGACAAAGCCACCCGGACCTGGTTAACAAGCAGAGAACCTACTTACTGTTCTAGCAGGTCTTGAACAACATCAATGAATGAGTGAGTTAGTGAGTTTGACCATCCTAGCCCATGTGTGAAGACAAGACCCTAAAACATTAAACACTAAGATCTTATAACTCCCCAAATAAAAGGAAAGTATAATGAAGATATGTCTTCATTATACATGAAAGGATGAAACGACTGGGATGGTTCCACAAAAAAAATAATAAAATAAAATAAAATACACTGTGTAGCTTGTATTTCACTGACATAAGCAAGCTGCAGTCCGATGATGGGCTCCTCTAGTTCTAGACAGATGCCTAACCCTGTAGCATTTACCCCAAATGTACTGGACACAATTGATCACATGCAACAATGTATATATTTAAATCATGTAAATCCAGAAGACTTTTTTTTTTAAGTTTACACTCCATATGATGCAGTGAAATCTTTTTGGGCACATATTGTTCATACAGTGTTGTCAGAGGCTTCATGTAATCATACGGCTATTTCAGCATGAAACTTAAAAGGCCCTGGGGTGCACAGTGTTACCCATTTAAAAACTGTGATTAGGATGACAACCAGATTACTCACCTTACTGATCTTCTAAGTGCCTGGTGTCCCTGCCACACTCGCTGTCATTGTTGCTGTTTTGTTGTAATTTTTCATCTGAATTTTCTGCTTCTGACCGCTCTGGCTCAAACCGGTAAGGCTGGACACCACCTGGGTTCTCTTCTGTAAAAATCTACTCAGTTTGGTTCATTTCATCATTCAGAGAAATATCAGACAAAAACCTTTCCAAAGCACCGTTTGTCTCCTCTGCCATTGTGAATGAAAGCATTTGATAGCAGGCTGACCCTGCCATGACGTCTCACAGCAGCACTTGCTCTCACCAGCAGGAATAATTCAGGAACCGTGTATCACAAAATAAATTGATTGATTTGGGAAAAATACACACACAGTTCTGACTTTATATTGAACAACCTGCAAGGAAAGTATATATTTATGGACCTTTGCAATTGATCTTTAACCCCCTTTGGGGTTCATGGGGTATTTTCTTGATTGTACCATACTCTCAGTAATTCTCATTTAAGTACGTTTAGTATAACCCCCATATGTTGCATATCAACATGTTCACAATAATCACAGCTTCAATAACATTGTATGTAGAAATATTGAGACTGTAAATCTGAAAAACACTAAAAGCATTTTCAGAAAATTATTCCAGTCTATATTGAAAATGCACCTTTATTGATGTGGATGAGCTGGTTTGGTGCTAGGAATGGCTTCACAAAAGCTGTGTAACGTATGAACAAAAAATGTTTATTAATGTAAATAAATGAAAATAAATTCACTCATCATTTCCAGTTAGATGCCTTCTCTCTGTGCATAAATGTCAAGAAACACTCAGTAGTGGATGAAAGGTGTAAAGTCCCTCATAACATAATGCTCATTTATTCCTCTGGGGGGTGTTGGGAAAGTGTAGGAACACGGACCCACAACAGGGGGCGCAAATGAACGGACAATGGAGTAAGTCAAAATAACAACGCTTTACTGTTGTGAATGTGCACAACGAATACAACCAATCACAGCAATGGACAACAGTCAATTCACAAAAGTGTCGTGTGGGCAGGCTCGAAGATAGGAGACGCCTCTCCAAGGTAAGACCGGAACCACACGGCTTCCTCCGTCACAGGACCCTGGGAATACTGGAGCCGCCAAGTCCCGAACTCCCAGGTGGCCACTGCCTCCGCGTGTCAGACCTGGTACTGCTGGCGAGGAGCAAAGAACAGTTAGATGGGGGCGCGTATGCACCCAGGACTCTGAACAGCAGGAAAGGTACCTCCACCTCTCGTTGGAACAGTAATCCAAAAAACTAGCTCAATCCAAAAGATGCACTCTATTTGCTTTGATACGTTACCTCTCTGGTAGAAACGATATCTCGGCAAATGAGGTGGAGATGCCGTCCTGCTGATATACCTCCGTAGTGATTGGGATCAGCTGTCTCCGGTGATGGGTGACAGCTGTCATCCTGGCTGCTCCTGTAAGGCGGCAGCGCCCTCCGGTGCCTGGAGCCCGCACTCCAGGCAGGGCGCCCTCTAGTGGTGGTGGGCCAGCAGTACCACCTCTTCAGCGGCCCACACAACAGGACCCCCCCCCTCAACGGGCGCCTCCTGGCGCACGACCGGGTTTGTCAGGGTGGCGACGGTAGAAGTCGGCCAGGAGGGCCGGGTCCAGGATGAAGCCCTTCTTCACCCAGGAGCGTTCTTCGGGGCCGTACCCCTCCCAGTCCACCAGATACTGAAAACCCCGGCCCATTCGTCGGACGTCGAGGAGCCGGCGCACGGTCCAAGCCGGCTCTCCGTCGATGATCCGGGCAGGAGGTGGCGCCGGACCCGGAGTGCAGAGGGGTGAGGTGTGATGGGGTTTAATCCTTGACACATGGAATACCGGGTGAATCCGCAGTGAGGCCGGAAGCCGGAGCCTCACTGCGGCGGGATTGATGACCTTGAGTATTTTGTAGGGGCCGATGTATCGTTCTTGCAGTTTCGGGGAGTCCACTTGAAGGGGAATGTCTTTGGTGGACAACCAGACCTCCTGCCCTGGACGATACGTGGGAGCCGGGGCCCGCCGCCGGTCTGCATGGTTCTTCGCCCTCGTCCGGGCCTTCAACAAAGCAGAACGGGTGGCACGCCACACCCGACGGCACTTCCGTAGGTGGGCCTGGACCGAGGGCACACCGACCTCCCCCTCAACCACCGGAAACAACGGGGGTTGATACCCCAAACACACCTCAAAGGGGGAGAGGCCGGTGGTGGACGACACTTGACTGTTGTGTGCGTACTCGATCCAGGCCAGGTGGGTACTCCAGGCCGTCGGGTGCGCGGCTGTCACACAGCGCAACGTTTGCTCCATCTCCTGGTTTGCCCGTTCTGCTTGTCCGTTGGTCTGTGGGTGGTACCCGGACGAGAGACTGACCGTGGCCCCCAGTTCCCGGCAAAAGCTCCTCCAAACCTGCGAGGAGAACTGGGGACCGCGATCGGAGACGATGTCTGATGGTATCCCATGCAGACGGACGACGTGGTGGACTAGGAGGTCCGCTGTCTCCTGGGCCGTTGGGAGCTTCGGGAGGGCCACGAAGTGGGCCGCCTTGGAGAATCGGTCCACTATCGTGAGGACGACGGTGTTTCCCTGGGACGGCGGGAGACCCGTGACAAAATCCAGGCCGATGTGGGACCAGGGGCGATGAGGCACGGGCAGCAGCTGTAGCAATCCCGGTGTCTTACGGTGATCCGCCTTGCCCCTGGCACAGGTGGTACAGGCCTGGATGTAACCCCGGACGTCGGCCTCCAGGGACGCCCACCAGAAGCGCTGCCGGACGACTGCCACGGTTCTTCGCACCCCAGGGTGACAGGAGAGCTTAGAACCGTGACAGAAGTCCAGAACTGCAGCCCTGGCTTCTGGTGGGACGTAGAGTTTGTTCTTCGGTCCGGTTCCGGGGTCCGGGTCTCGTGTCAGGGCCTCCCGGACGGTTTTCTCCACGTCCCAGGTGAGGGCGGCCACGATAGCGGACTCCGGGATGATGGGTTCCGGGGGATCCGACGGCTCCATTTTGACCTCATCTTCGTGTACCCGGGACAAGGCATCCGATCTTTGGTTTTTGGTCCCGGGACGGTAGGTGATCCGGAAGTCAAAACGGCCGAAGAACAGTGACCAGCGGGCTTGCCTGGGGTTCAGTCGCTTGGCGGTCCTGATATACTCCAGGTTCCGGTGGTCAGTGAAAACCGTGAATGGCACGGACGTTCCCTCCAACAGATGTCTCCACTCCTCAAGAGCCTCTTTCACCGCAAGGAGCTCTCGATTGCCGACGTCATAGTTCCGTTCGGCTGGGGTCAACCTGCGGGAAAAATAGGCACACGGGTGAAGGACCTTATCGGTCTTCCCACTCTGGGACAGCACAGCTCCTATCCCTGAGTCCGAGGCGTCCACTTCAACCACTAACTGGCGACTAGGATCGGGCTGCACCAGAACGGGAGCAGACGAGAAGCGCCGTTTCAACTCCTTAAACGCGGCATCGCACCGATCCGACCAGGTGAAGGGAACTTTTGGTGAGGTCAGGGCTGTCAGGGGGCTAACTACCTGACTGTAGCCCTTAATGAACCTCCTGTAGAAATTAGCAAAGCCTAGGAACTTCCTACGGCTTGTTGGTTGGGGCCAGTCTCTCACCGCCGCGACCTTGGCCGGATCAGGAGCGACGGAGTTGGAGGAGATGATGAACCCCAGGAAGGACAAAGAAGTGCGGTGGAACTCACACTTCTCGCCCTTCACAAACAGCCGGTTCTCTAACAACCGCTGCAGGACCTGACGTACATGCCGGACATGAGTCTCAGGATCCGGAGAAAAGATGAGTATATCGTCTAGATATACGAAGACGAACCGGTGCAGGAAGTCCCGCAATACGTCGTTAACCAAGGCTTGGAACGTCGCGGGGGGCGTTTGTGAGGCCGAACGGCA
The DNA here is from genome assembly GCF_902500255.1 of Thalassophryne amazonica. NCBI lineage: Eukaryota > Metazoa > Chordata > Actinopteri > Batrachoidiformes > Batrachoididae > Thalassophryne > Thalassophryne amazonica. The sequence goes on along the minus strand of NC_047105.1, from coordinate 144,397,970 downwards.
TGACCAGGTACTCAAAGTGACCTAAGGGGGTGTTGAATGCCGTCTTCCACTCGTCTCCCTTCCGGATCCGAACCAGATGATACGCGTTTCTAAGATCAAGCTTGGTAAAAATCTTGGCTCCATGCAGGGGCGTGAACACCGAATCCAACAGGGGTAACGGGTATCGGTTGCGAACCGTGATTTCGTTCAGCCCCCTATAATCGATGCATGGACGAAGTCCGCCATCTTTTTTACCCACGAAAAAGAAACCTGCGCCCATCGGGGAGGTGGAATTTCGGATCAACCCGGCAGCTAACGAGTCCCGGATGTAGGTCTCCATTGATTCGCGCTCAGGCCGTGAGAGGTTGTACAGTCTACTGGACGGGAACCCACTGCCTGGAACCAAATCGATGGCACAATCGTACGGACGGTGGGGGGGGAGTGTGAGCGCCAGATCCTTGCTGAACACGTCGACAGGTCGTGGTACTCCACCGGCACCGTCCCCAGATTGGGCGGGACTCTGACCTCCTCCTTAGCTTGGGAGCCGGGAGGAACCGAGGAACCTAGACACAACCCGATGGCAGGTCTCGCTCCACTGAACCACTACCCCGGACGGCCAATCAATCCGGGGATTGTGCTTCAACATCCAGGGAAAGCCTAAAACCACACGGGAAGTGGCCTGAGTCACAAAAAACTCGATCACCTCCCGGTGGTTTCCTGACACCACCAGCGTTACAGGTGGTGTCTTATGTGTGATCGGAGGGAGCAGGGAGCCATCTAGTGCTCGAACCTGCACAGGCGAGGTAAGCGCCACCAGAGGGAGCCCTATCTCCCTGGCCCATCTGCAGTCCAACAGATTCCCCTCAGAGCCCGTGTCCACCAGTGCTGGGGCCTTCAGGGTTAAATCCTCATACAGGATCGTGACTGGGAGTCGTGTAGCAATGTGGGTGTGTCCCACGTGAATGTCTCGGCCCATCCCTAGCCCAGTCTCTAGGGGCGGGCGTTGGTGTTGTAATCGCTCAGGGCAGTCTCTCACATGGTGCTCTAGTGCACCACAAACAAAACAAGCTCCATGGGCCCGTCTCCTCTGTGCAGCTGGTGCCCTAAATGTTGCCCTACTCGTGTCCATAGCTTCGTCAGTAGGGGGAGCTGTGGCCCCACGGAGCGCAGGGGCCGTGGAGCGTGGGGAAGGCGGAGCGCGGTCGGAACCGGAAGGGAGAGGGACGGCGCGTGCCCGGCCACGCCCTTCGTCTCGTTCCCGCCGACGTTCTTCTAACCGGTTGTCCAACCGTATGACAAGATCAATAAGCCCGTCTAAATCCCGCGGTTCGTCCTTAGCCACCAGGTGCTCCTTGAGAACCAAAGACAGTCCGTTTACAAAGGCGGCGCGGAGGGCAGCGTTATTCCAGTCGGATCTCGCAGCCACGATGCGGAAGTCGACTGCATAAACAGCTGCGCTCCGGCGCCCCTGTCTCATTGACAGTAGCACGGTTGAAGCGGTTTCTCCTCTATTAGGGTGATCGAACACGGTTCTGAGCCCCCTCACAAACCATCGTATGTCAGAAGGAGCCGTGAATTCTGCTCCCAGAGCGCTGTAGCCCAAGCGCGTGCCTCACTGCGAAGCAGGTTTATGACATAAGCTACTTTACTAGCATCGGTCGCGTACATAACGGGACGCTGTGCGAAGACGAGCGAACACTGCATCAGAAAATCCACGCACGTCTCCACACAGCCTCCGTACGGCTCTGGAGGGCTTATGTATGCTTCCGGGGAAGGAGGGAGAGGTCGTTGAACAACCAGTGGAACGTCAACGTTACGCACAGGATCTACGGGAGGGAGAGCCGCAGCGGCGCCCGGAGGGCGCGCTTCCACCTGCGCGGCGAGAGCCTCCACCCTGCGGTTCAGGAGGACGTTCTGCTCGGTCATGAAATCCAACCGAGTCGTGAAAGCGGTGAGGATCCGCTGCAACTCACCGATTACCCCTCCCGCGGACGCCTGCGCGTCCTGCTCTTCCATTGGCCGTTCAACAGCCGGTTGACGCCCCTCGGGATCCATGACGCTGGCCGAGATATCCTGTTGGGAAAGTGTAGGAACACGGACCCACAACAGGGGCGCAAATGAACGGACAATGGAGTAAGTCAAAATAACAACGCTTTACTGTTGTGAATGTGCACAACGAATACAACCAATCACAGCAATGGACAACAGTCAATTCACAAAAGTGTCATGTGGGCAGGCTTGAAGATAGGAGACGCCTCTCCAAGGTAAGACCGGAACCACACGGCTTCCTCCGCCACAGGACCCCGGGAATACTGGAGCCGCCAAGTCCCGAACTCCCAGGTGGCCACTGCCTCCGCGTGTCGGACCTGGTACTGCTGGCGAGGAGCAAAGAAACAGTTAGATGGGGGCGCGTATGCACCCAGGACTCCGAACAGCAGGAAAGGTACCTCCACCTCTCGTTGGAACAGTAATCCAAAAAACTAGCTCAATCCAAAAGATGCACTCTATTTGCTTTGATACGTTACCTCTCTGGTAGAAACGATATCTCAGCAAATGAGGTGGAGATGCCGTCCTGCTGATATACCTCCGTAGTGATTGGGATCAGCTGTCTCCGGTGATGGGTGACAGCTGTCATCCTGGCTGCTCCTGTAAGGCGGCAGCGCCCTCCGGTGCCTGGAGCCCGCACTCCAGGCAAGGGCACCCTCTAGTGGTGGTGGGCCAGCAGTACCTCCTCTTCAGCGGCCCACACAACAGGGGGAGCTTGTTGATCCTGGAAAAAAGAAAATACCCCATCCACATGTTTTTTTGACATTATGCCTGTCTGTGAATAGGACTTTTTGACTACTTATGAGGTTTGGTGGCAGTGTGAATGAGTATGATTCCTGAATACAGTGACAGAATGGAATGCAGAGAGAGCCTGACCCATGTGACCTTCTCCAGGATTGGCTTGGAGGCAAAGATGGTCCAGATCAGGGATTGAAACTGGAGGTGACACTCTGTAGTTTCAGGAAGTGACATTCCACCACTGATTCTGTGTGTGTATATGTGTGTGTGTGTGTATATATATATATATATTTTTTTTTAGGAAATTGTTGTGCAATTTATCATACTGATGAACATGCTGATCACTTTTAGATTTTCTTGAGGGTTGTTTCATTGAGTGCACTGGTTCTGAATATTCTGAAGGTCATTGTTGACCTTTCTCCTGGCTGATTGACAGTTGGACAGTGGTGAATTTGGTCCAGTCTCAATGCCGTCTCTTTGCCCTCATCACTTCATTGGGGGTGAAGGGAACCGGTGAAGTAGTAGAGTGAAGGGATGGTTGTGGGATTGATTCTATGGCTGTGTGGAAGAACTGCTGTGATGTTATTGTTTAACACAAAGACAAACCTTCATAAACCAACAGACCACTGGACAAAATAAAAGCAGCTGACACTCCGTGGTATTTTAGTTCCATTTCATACCTTCTCATTTCTTCATTTTCTTTTTGTGTCTCAGGGATGAGTTAAGTATATAATTTACTCCTCCAGTCATTCATCCTGTTCTTATTGATTCCATCTCAAACTTAACTTGCAGATGGGCACTGACTCCATTAGAAAGTAATAACAGCCCGGGTCAATAAGCTGTACCAGTAATGCGTAGAGTGAATGTAGGTTTATTGGAATGCACCATTAAGCATGGGAAGGGTTGTGGGATGGGGGCAGGAGTGTTGAGGAGGGGTTGGACATCTATCATCCTGTCCCCTGTTCAGTCAGCAGTGATGGGAGCAAAACAGGGTCAAAGTGTTCCAACACTAAATTAATCATCTTCTCATCTTCATCTCTCTTTTAACAGCGAGTCTCAAGGAGAATGGCTGCGCGTGTACACGTGTGTGCATGAGATTATGTTTTTGGAGACTGTGCAGTGAAATACGGCCTTCCTGTGAGCCTGAGCCAATCAGGGATGAGATGTGGTTCTCCTTTTTGCACACACCACAGAGGGATGAAAATATGGGTGCTGATGGGTGTTTGGGCGTGAGTGATTTATACAGATGGGAAAAAAATGCAGGGAGCCAAATGAAGATGGAAAATAGAGGTGAACTGAGACGTATTCAAATGAGGCCACATAGTGAATCCATCATGAAATATTTGGGCTGCTTCTTCAGTCTGTGGTCTTATTTACCTTTATACATACGATTAGGGGCCGATACAGCCTGCAGGATCCATGAGTGCTTACCGATCTGGACTAGATTTTTCAGAAAAAAGAAACATGAAAAGAAACAAATGACTGATTTATATCTATCTGTCATTTTATCTTTCTGTATATGTAAATGACAGCTCAAACATGCTGATGTTGACATGTGCTTCTCTTCTATGTAAACCTGCACAAAACAGTCATGACTTTTACTCCTGACCAGAACCAATATTTTCATCAAGATCACTTATTTGCAAGACACAGGCAAAAATAAAAAGAATTACAGAAAACAAATAAAGCTCACAATAACCATTTCTGTCAGCTGGTGTTATTTTTTTTTTCTGACGTAAAAAAGAAATGGCATAAAAACAGTGAAATATAAACCTTAGTTGTGTGTTTGTTTTTATACACACACACACACACACAGCAGGTAAAATAAGTATTTTATGCATCACCATTTGCCTCCGTTATATTTCTGAAGGTGCTCGCTCACTCATTCACTCATCTTCAACTGCTTACGCAGGATCAGGTTGCAAGTATTTCTAAAAGTGCTACTGACATCAAAGTTTCATCAGATCTCTGTAACAACCCAAATAATGCTAAATTCCTAGAAATCAAACCATAGCTGTCCATAAATTAAGTGTAATAATGTGAAAGCCAAGACACCAGATAAAATCTATCAGTAATTAAAAAGCACTCCTGCCCCTTATCAGTGCAAATTAATATCAGCTTGTTCCTTTCCTGCTTATGGCACATAAAAAAGGTGTCTCTTTACCAAGGTGTCACACATCATGAAGGGTAAAATCAAAGAGCTCTCTCAAGATCTTTGCAACCTTATTATTGCAAAACATATTGATGGCATTGGTTACAGAATGATTTCTATACTTCTCAATGTTCCAGTGAGCACTGTTGGGAGCATAATCCAGAAAAGAACAGAATATTATTTCACCATGGGGATCCATGGGCTCTAGATTGGATAGTGGTTATAAAATAGGTAGCTGACATTTTTCAAAGGTGGTAATAAATTATGCAAAGCTTATATAATTAGTTGGAATGGCATTGGATTCCTCGCTGGAGAGGTGTTCTGGGCACGTCCCATCGGGAGGAGGCCCCGGGGAAGACCCAGGACATGCTGGAGGGACTACGTCTCTTGGCTGTCTTGGGAACACCTTGTTGAGGTTCTTGTTATCATATACACAATATTATTATGACTATTGTATTATTTCTGTTTTGTCATTTGATTTTTAAATGGACCACAATGGAAATAAGTGTTTTCACTTTCTTGTGTCAACTGGATAACACTGCTTACTGTGGCATGCCTCTTAACAGGCTTGCATATAAATTGCTGATATGGCAACTGGCTTGCTTATAAAGTGCATATCTGGCAACCCAACTGAAAATGAAAGTAAAACTGCTCCCGGCTGTGTTCTCAGCCTCAGCCACAACAACTATTCAATTTTTTTTCCCCTGATGGAGGACAATCAAACAAGTATCAATACTCATTGGGACTTCCCCATTTAAAGATGTTTGAACATGACAGAAGCTGTTCAGACTACAAACACATGAAGTGACTGCGTAATGATGGTGATTTGGCAAGATTTACAGGCGTCCCTGCCCGAAAATATTTCCTGGATTAAACATTTCACCTGGAAGGGGAAGTTTGGTAAAAAAAACAAAAAACAAAAAAAAAACGTTTTGGCTACCTTTCAATAGTACCTTTCATCTCTGCTGTTGACTGCCAGTGATCAGTAACTGTACCCGGATCTGAGGATGGGTACTTTCTGAGCTACTATCAGGCTGGGACCAGGCTCCAGCAAGGCCCGTGCTTCAGTGGTAGCTGGCTACCATTGAACCGGGAACAGGCTCCAGTGGCAGTCAGCCATCATCAGGCCGGGATCAGGCCCCAGCTAGGCCCACACTTCAGCAGTAGGAGCTAGCTTCTTTCAGGCCAGGATCAGCTCCAGTGGCAACCAGTCACCATCAGGCTGGGACAGGGCTCCAATGGCATCCAGCCTTCATTAGGCTGCGACTGGGCTACAGCTAGGCCCTAGCTTTATCGGAAGCTTCAGCGTCAGCTAGCTTATATGACAAACATTGTCCACTGATGTTAAATGTTGGAAAGAAGTGAAACACTGATGAATGTTTGATCACAAAGGGACTGCTGAATGCATGTAAAAAGAAAAATTTTTGTACAAGCAATTTTAAAACTCAGAACAATTGAAGGTGATAGTAAATGGATCGGTTCAAATCCCAGCCTGACTGGAAAATCACTAAGCCCCCTTGGGCAAGGTCTTTAATCCCCCATTGCTCCTGGTGTGTAGTGAGCACCTTGTATGGCAGCACCCTCACATCGTGGTGTGGCAATGTGAGGCATTATTTGTAAAGCGCTTGTAAAGCGTCTGATGCACATGGAAAAGCACTATATACAGTAGTGTTCAGAATAATAGTAGTGCTATGTGACTAAAAAGATTAATCCAGGTTTTGAGTATATTTCTTATTGTTACATGGGAAACAATGTACCAGTAGATTCAGTAGATTCTCACAAATCCAAGAAGACCAAGCATTCATGATATGCACACTCTTAAGGCTATGAAATTGGGCTATTAGTAAAAAAAAAAAAAAAAAAAAGTAGAAAAGGGGTGTTCACAATAATAGTAGTGTGGCATTCAATCAGTGAGTTTGTCATTTTTGTGGAACAAACAGGTGTGAATCAGGTGTCCCCTATTTAAGGATGAAGCCAGCACCTGTTGAACATGCTTTTCTCTTTGAAAGTCTGAGGAAAATGGGACGTTCAAGACATTGTTCAGAAGAACAGTGTAGTTTGATTAAAAAGTTGATTGGAGAGGGGAAACCTTATACGCAGGTGCAAAAAAGTATAAGCTGTTCATCTACAATGATCTCCAGTGCTTTAAGATGGACAAAAAACAGAGATGCATGGAAGAAAATGGAAAACAACCATCACAATGGATCGAAGTATAACCAGAATGGCAAAGTCTCACCCATTGATCAGCTCCAGGATGATCAAAAACAGTCTGGAGTTACCTGTAAGTGCTGTGACAGTTAGAAGACTCCTGTGTGAAGCTAATTCATTTGCAAGAATCCCCGCAAAGTCCCTCTGTTAAATAAAAGACATGCGCAGAAGAGGTTACAATTTGCCAAAGAATACATCAACTGGCCTAAAGAGAAATGGAGGAATATTTTGTGGACCAACGAGAGTAAAATTGTTCTTTTTGGGTCCAAGGGCCGCAGACAGTTTGTGAGACGACCCCCAAACTCTGAATTCAAGCCACAGTTCACAGTGAAGACAGTGAAGCATGGTGGTGCAAGCATCATGATATGGGCATGTTTCTCCTACTATGGTGTTGGGCCTATATATCACATACCAGGTATCATGGATCAGTTTGGATATGTCAAAATACTTGAAGAGGTCATGTTGCCTTATGCTGAAGAGGACCTTGAAATGGGTGTTTCAACAAGACAGTGACCCCAAGCACACTAGTAAACATGCAAAATCTTGGTTCCAAACCAACAAAAGTAATGCCTCGCAGATGTGAAGAAATCATGAAAAACTGTGGTTATACAACTAAATATTAGTTTAGTGATTCACAGGATTGCTAAAAAAGCAGTTTGAACATAATAGCTTTGAGTTTGTAGCATCGACAGCAGATGCTACTATTATTGTGAACACCCCCTTTTCTACTTTTTTTACTAATAGCCCAATTTCATAGCCTTATGAGTGTGCATATCATGAATGCTTGGTCTTGTTGGATTTGTGAGAATCTCCTGAATCTACTGGTACCTTGTTTCCCATGTAACAATAAGAAATATACTCAAAACCTGGATTAATCTTTTTAGTCACATAGCACTAGTATTATTCTGAACACTACTGTAAATGCAATCCATTTACCATTGACTAAATATAAGACATATAAAAACAAGTTAACAAATGTTATGTGATCTTGCAAAAGGCAGTATTACAGTGATTCAATGGAAAAAAAATACTGATACAGTTGTTAAGGAAAAGAAAGCTATGGTAGATCATTATAATGATTGCCATAATGATGCCAACGCGGGGAAAAAAAATTCGAAACTTAATTGTCCAATGAGTTCCTGGGATAACCTTTCAGATTCAGTGTTTATCAGAGAAACTGATGAATATGAAATAATTAACATACCCCATAAACTAAAAGGAAAAAAAAAACTGATATATATATAATTGATTGTATCATTAAACATGGTTTTTTATACTACAGGCCAACCTCACTGTTACCTCAGTTTCAGTTCTTGAAAAGGTATTCACAAAAAGGTTAAGTGATTTTTTTTTTATATATATATATCTAAATATGGTCAGGAATTGCCGGACACAAATGCACAGCTCAAACATACAGCTCTGGTTGTAAAAAGGCTTTACCTGAGTGGATAGCAATGGTGGGTACATGAGTAGGCAGTCAAGTAAAAGCAGCAGTACAAAAATCATCAGGCAATCAGTGTGGTTGAGGCAACAGGCTAGAGGTCAGGTACACACAATGAGGCAGGCAAGACGTGGAATACAGGGACAAGGCACAACAAACTGGCGATGAGCAAACACACCCAGTGAGCTTAAGTAACCCCAGGTGATAATAACCTCCAGGGCTCAGTCCTTGGGCCTTTGCTGTTTCATTTATATATGAACGACATATCCTTTGTTTCCAAGTTTGTGAGTTGCATTTTATTTGCTGATGACACGACTGCGCTTTGTAGTGGGGATCATTTGGGACAGGTTCTGGACACGATGGAGAGGGAACTACAGAAGTTTAAGAATGGTTTGATTCAAACAAATCGTCTCTTCACTTTGGTAAAATAAAGTGTATCATATTTGGAAACAAGTCCAGGAATTTATGTAGAACTTCACTAATACATGATATTGAAATTAAGCTTGTAAATGAAAATAAATTTCTTGGGGCCTTTATTGATGATAATCTAAGTTGGAAAACACATATAAATGATGTTAAATCTAAAATATATAAGTTATTGACATTTTGTATAAAACACAATACTTCCTCTCGCAACACTTATTAGTTACTTTACGAGGTCTGTCAATAAAGTATAGGTCCTTTTTATTTTTTTCAAAAACTATATGGATTTCATTCATATGTTTTTACGTCAGACATGCTTGAACCCTCGTGCGAATGCGTGAGTTTTTCCACGCCTGTCGGTGATGTCATTCGCCTGTGAGCACGCCTTGTGGGAGGAGTCGTCCAGCCCCTCGTCAGAATTCCTTTGTCTGAGAAGTTGCTGAGAGACTGGTGCTTTGTTTGATCAAAATTTTTTCTAAACCTGTGAGACACATTGAAGTAGACACGGTTCGAAAAATTAAGCTGGTTTTCGGTGAAAATTTTAACGGTTGATGAGAGATTTTGAGGTGATACTGTCGCTTTAAGGACTTCCCACGGTGCGAGACGTCGCGCAGCGCTCTCAGGCGCCGTCGTCAGCCTGTTTCAAGCTGAAAACCTCCACATTTCAGGCTCTATTGAGCCAGGACGTCGTGAGAGAACAGAGAAGTTTCAGAAGAAGTCGGTTTCAGCATTTTATCCGGATATTCCACTGTCAAAGGAGATTTTTTTTTAATGAAAGACGTGCGGACGGATTGCAGCATCGGCTCACAGCCGCTGCGACGCTCCACCACAGGAAAAACACCTCTGTTGGAAGCCTTAAGGACAAGTTGGAACATGTCCAGCTGTTAAACAATTTCTCAGATACTCACTCCACTGAAAGCCATCAAAAGCCGCATGGATTTTACAAATGGTTATCAACACGGAGGTGTTTTTCCTGTGCCGCCGCACCGCGCCGGCTGCGTCCCAACGCGCGGCCCCGTCCGCACGTCTTTCATTAAAAAAATCTCCTTTAACAGTCTTTAACATGTCTGACGTAAAAACATATGAATGAAATCCATATAGTTTTTGAAAAAAATAAAAAGGACCTATACTTTATTGACAGCCCTCGTATATCATTCAATAATTATTCCATACATGACCTACGGTATTGAAGTTTTGGGAACCACCTACAAATCTAATACAAATCCTATATTTTTACTTCAAAATAAAGCTATAAGAAAAATCCAGTGTTTGTCTGTTTACATATTTAAAATTTTGGGACTTGATTGATTATATCATACTACAAATTATGGTTAAAGTAAAAAATAAACTTTGACCACAACATGTCCAGGACCTGTTTAACCCTCTGGGGTCCGAGGGCATTTTTTTGGATAGTTCACTCACCTGGCATAAATGTTTTATTATTGCTGTTAACAGCTCTCCCTGCATGCCACAATCAAGTTTTATGTCTCATTGACTTTTTTCAGGACAACCTGTACTTTCAGAATATACGAGGTCTGTTAGAAAAGTATCCGACATTATTTTTTTCAAAAACCATATGGATTTGAATCACGTGTGATTGCGTCAGCCAAGCTTGAACCCTCGTGCGCATGCGTGAGTTTTTTCATGCCTGTCGGTTGCGTCATTCGCCTGTGAGCAGGCTTTGAGTGAGGTATGGTCCACCCCTCTCGTCTATTTTTTATTGCGAATAAATGTCTGAACGATTTGGATCTTTGCTGCATCAATTTTTTTTTCCAGAAAGTGTAAGAGACCTCCAGGTGGACACCATTCGAAAAATTAATATGGCTTTCAGGGACGATTTTATGGGGATTAAACAGATTACGGGGTGTTACTGCCCCTTTAAGGATGGCCCACAACTGCTGAGAGCACAGCGCGCTCCCAGCGCCGATGGACAGGCTGACACCCCGCACAAACAACCAGATCATTTCCAACGTGAAGGCTTTGTTGATCCGGGACCTCGTCTGACTTTCACAAAAAAGGCAGAAGATGTGGACATCAGCACTTTTTCCAGCACATTACACCGTTACAGGAGTTTTTTTTTCATGGAAAAAGAAGCCGAGGGACGTGCCACGGAGCCGTTCATTACGTGCGACAAAACCACCTCGGAGTTGGTCTCACAGGACGGCTTAAAGGTGGATTTCAGACGGCTTCCGGTTGCTTTCCAGTCGTGTGAATATCCAATTGTGATTGTGCATGAGCTCGACATGCCAGAACATGTCCTGTGAGGCTTCATCACAGCGTTTCTTTTCGCCATGCAGCTCCGCCACGATGCACGGAATTCCTCCGCCTTTGTTCCTCTTTCCATGACAAAAACTCCTGTAACAGTGAAATGTGCCGTTCATTTCTAAACTGGACGCCGTCTTGATCCGGTATGTCCTCTGAATAGCACAGGAATTGTGAAAAGACGTGGACATCAGCACTTTTTCCGGCACATTAAGACAGACATGCGGAGGAGTTCGGTGCGTCGTGGTGCAGCTGCTCGGCTCAAAGAAACGCCGTGATGAAGCCTCACAGGACATGTTGGGGCTTGTCCAGCTCAAGCTCAATTTCTCGGATATTCACATGACAGAAAAGCAACCGGAATCCATCTGAAAGCCGTCCTGAGAGACCAACACTGAGGTGGTTTTGTGCCGCATCAAGAGCGGCACGGTGTCGCATCCCTCAGCTTCTTTTTCCATGAAAAAAAACTCCTGTAACGGTGGAATGTGCCGGAAAAAGTGCTGATGTCCACATCTTCTGCCTTTTTGTGAAAGTCAGACGAGGTCCCGGATCAACAAAGCTTTCACGTTGGAAATAATCTGGTTGTTTGTGCGGGGCGTCAGCCTGTCCATCGGCGCTGGGAGTGCACTGTGCTCTCAGCAGTCGTGGACCGTCCTTAAAGCGGCAGTAACACCCCGTAATCTGTTTATCAGAAATAAGAAAGGAAAAAGTAAAGCGGTAAATAATTTTCCACTCACATTTATTCAAAACACACAGTAAACTATAATAAACAACTGTTGACATTTTATAAAGGTAATCTGGGCTCTTATGTGAAAGACTGTACAACAAAAAGGTTCAAACAATAAACACAAATGTGCATTTTTAACAATATATACAAAATGGTCTATGCATTTTGTTTGTCTTCATCTCAAAGCAATTTCTGTCTGCTATTACACAAAGTCACATCACAAACTTCTACTGTGTTTTGGAGTGTTCTGTCCTGCTCTGAGAGCAGCTTTGACACTTTGGCCCATACAATAACAGTGCTTTACGCCGGAGCGAGAGAGCTTGCCACAGGCTCATTCAATAACATTCACAGGTAATGAGGAGTGGAGCATCTCTAAAACTCACACACTCTGTGTTTGAGCATGTGAGATTATCATCAGAGTCCCTCTGTTTGCTGCGTGTGCTCACTTTCACTGATCGCTGTGTGTAATGGCGCAGGGTGCATTGGAGCAAGCAGCCAGATGGCTATTCAAACGGGCCAACTAGTAACACATCACTCCTTAAAAGGATCTTTGGTTTATCACATGAGGTAAATCTGCCCTACGATTGGATTTTGGAAAACCATGTGATGGTGAACCAATTCCGATTGGACACTCACATTGCATGCATCATCACACAGCTTCTATGAGGACTACAATGATGGCCGACGTTCGTGGAGTTAACTTTTCAGCAAAAAAAAAGTACGTTTCTATCTCATATCATTAAAAAGTTATTTATAATTTAGTAAAGCTTGGTCTCAGGCATCGTACACGACGGCGTCAGCCCCAGAGGGTTAAAATGAGGGACTCCAGTTATAATTTGCGAGGAACATTATTTCAGAAATCAAAAATTTGAACTACTGTAAAAAAAAAAGTCATTGTGTCTCTGTTAAAGTAATTAATATTTGGAATAAGTGCCCGGATAACATAAAATCATTTGATAATTTGGTTGGCTTTAAAAGGCTCTACAACAATTATTTGATTACTTATAGCATGATGAATTAGGTTTATTGATTTTTGTTTTGTTTTTGCTGCACTGCTGTTTGCATGTTTGTTTTTGAAACTTTAGTTCAGGGATTAATTTATACTTTGTATTAGTTATCATGGCTATGAGCATAATTTTATATACATATGTATATATATTTTTTTATTAAAGGGGTGGGCGTTTACAACCTTTTGTTGCTGCCTACACCCTTTTGGGTGCATGGGTGTGTTGTTGGATTATTTTCTTTCTTTGTAAGTTTCTTGTTTTGGATCTGTGTGTGCTGAATAAATTCATTCATTCACTGGGTGTGTGTGTGTGTGTGTATGAATTATTTTTCTTTTTACCATTTGGTTCATCCTTGTTCATGTCAGTAATTCTTTATTTCACCTCACCTTTTCCTCTCAATTCCCATCCCTTCCTAGCTGTAGTTCTTGAATCAGTTCTCTTCCATCCAGTGTCTGCCTCTATAGCACTTTTCCATCTGCATCAGGCACTTAAAGTGCTTTACACATGAATGCCTCACATTCACCCCAATGTCAGGCTGTTTCCATGCAAGGCACCCACTACAAACCGGGGGCAACTAGGGGATTAAGGACTTTGCCCAAGGGCCCTTAGTGATTTTCCGGCCAGGCTGGGATTTGAACCGAGGATCCTCTGGTCTCAAGCCCTCTGCTTAACCACTAGACCATCACCTCCCATTTGAGTTTCACAGAGGTTTTACAGCTTTGAAACGCCTATAATGTAAAAAATAATGCTGACTACGTCGCGGTTTCACGTATTACGGACTGTCTTTTAGAACGTAACTCCAGTGATTAATGAGGGACCACTGTAACACTTTATTGATTATATACTACAAAACAATTAATATGACGGCTGCTTTTGACGCTCTATTGGCACGCGTCGTGATTGGTGGAGTTCTTTTTCATTGCCGTCTTTCTGGCTTCTATGTCGTAAAATGAGGGTGTGTCTGAAGCAGAGTCTGAATATTTATGGGCGTGTTTATTATAATTACGATCGTTTCCACCCGCCGCATTTATCAAGATCACGTCAGGCGTACGCCAGAAATGGGCAGGTGCGCACTGCTTGATACATGTCACGGCGACTTTGGTGTATTTCAAGTCTACACCGTAAATTTACGCCACAAGTGCGCAACATTGATACATGAGGCCCATTGTGAGTATACTCTTCCTTTATAATTTACCATTTCTTTTGAGAGAGAGAGAGAGAGAGAGAGAGAAACTGTATTTTAACATTTTCATATTACATAAGGAAATAACTTGAGTATTAGTCAGCTGTCTTTTGTTGTTAATTATCACCACTTTGGTGTATTTGTTCTTGTGGGGTTTGACTATCCGTTGGTTGCCTGTTGGCGATCAGCTCGAGTGTTGGTGGATATTTGTGTCTTTGACAAAGAGCGCTGAGATTCTTAATTCCGTCAGACAGGATTACAAGGCAGTGTGTGCACACAGCAGAAACACTGCTCATGCATTGGGGCTCAGTGATCGGCGGGGATTTCACCGCTGCTTCTATCTTCAAAGTAGAAACTCCAAACTCCGCTTCCCGCACATTGTGACAGACGAAGCAGCTTTGATCTTCTAAACGACACGTTTTATCCGTTACCTGGATCCAGTTAAGCCATGCTGTCATTCTGTGGAGACTTTAGCCAGTAACAAAGCCTTTGAGGCAGCACTGAGCAAAAGTGACTACATTCAGTATAGTGAAATTTAAATGCTGGGCCCTCAGCTGTGCTTTGCAGAAGGCATCACGGCTGGTCTTTCGTTCTCTATTTAAATGATGAACTGACTGTTGTAATAGCTAATGACCCCTTTGTGTCTAAAAATGAGCCTGCGGTGTGAACAGCTGTTCTCTGAGGATTTGGAGTCTCATTCAGCAGGACTTTTGGATTATTGGGACCACCGAGGATTATTCAGGATCCACCGTCTGAGAGGTCGTGACCTCACACGGTTTTGTCTGACACAAAGCTGCCTCTGTGGCTCTGACCGCTTTCACACGTCTGCTGTGATTGTTTAGATTCACACCAGCGACTAACATGTTAGTGTTGCACTTTTCCTTTGGCTTATTCTCATTTTTTGGTTATAATTGAACTAAAAGATGGGAATAAAAAGGTACACGGGTGATTCTTTAACTACGGGCACTATTGGCCTTGTAAATGTAATTTCCACCACACCATTGCCTTACAATATAAAGCGCCTTGGGGCAACTGTTTGTTGTGATTTGGCGCTATATACATGTGCTCTGATGTCACTGTTTATCTCCATAGAAACTACCCAAACAATCTTTCATACAAACTGTTTAAAGGGACATTACAGTGTTGTGGTGGAAATTACGGCAATAGTGTGGGACAACTACATTTTGTTTAAAAAAATCACAACAGTTGTATGACACTGAATACCCCAATTATGTTTTGATTATTTTACTGATATTTTATTCAGAGATATTTTAAAACATTAGAAAAATGTTTCTTTACCATTCATTTTTATCATTGAAGATCAAAAGTCTGGGTGTGGGACAAGCACAAAACGGCAATATTTGCATATAATGATGCTGAAAAAAGGTGAAAAAGTCATCACAGACTACTAGAACAAATTTCTTAACACACTTTCATTGTAAAGATAACTATAAAAGTGTGAAATTTCCCCTTTATTCTGTTTTTCATACAATATGATCAAAGGACATGAGTGCCCGTAGTCTAAGAATCACCCACACATGAATGTTCCCTGAATGTTATAGAATTGGACCAAACAAATGAGTAACTGCACCGCGTCAACATGCAATGTTATCCAGGACTTGTTGTTAATGGTTGTGGGTTTGATATTTGGTCTGTTGGATTGGACCATTTATTCACAAGCAGTGACCTGTACCAAGGTTCACTTCAAAGTGATACGACTTTTGAATTTTTAGGTGAATCGTAGCTCATTTCTAGGCTGTCCAACCAGAGTTAAAACATTTCCTCCTTCTTCCTCCAACAAACCAAACTATCAGAATATTCCAACTCGTGTCTGATTTAAATGGACCAGTCGTGGCTGTTGTGAACACACCCCCACGACTGCATGGACTGGTGTCTGGACACTAACCCGCCCTCCAGTTTTTGTGATGTCTAGCATTACTCGTGCCAATTAGTGATGGCACACTGAAGAATTAAATCTTTTTGAAAAGTCATGAGATCCAAGAGCCCTTTCAACAACATGTAGTGCACAAACCAATCACTGTCCACCTCCATCTTCACATATGCTTTGGTTATGGTGCATCTTTTCCTTTTCCCCTGACCAAACAGTGATGGTCAAATCTCCATTAAATGCACCTTTGGTTCACATGGTCACTGGAGTGTTTTGGAAGCATTCTGGAAGTATTCATCACCGTATTGGACACACAGTATCTAAAAGATGAGTACAACAGTGTTGAGCTCACATTTTCAAGAGAATGAACTGTTTTTAGTCCTTTGGATTGAGGTCCATTGGACTAATCCCATTAAGCTTCATGGGTGATGCCCTGTCCGATTTATAATATCATTCATTTATTTCCTGAAAAAAACTTAATTTTTTTCTGAAATTTTGTACAGGCAATCCTTTAATTGCCTTTAATTTAGACCATGACCAGAAGGCAATCCTTCTGGTCATGGTCTTTCTAATTGAATTCCAGTTGCTGTTCTGGGCTCCGCAAGAAGGACAAAAAAGCTGTTTTGCACATTTCTTAGATTATATAGCTGAAAAACAACTCTTTTTTTGAATCTGTATATCTACACAAAAATGTTCATTGGCCTTAAATCATTAATGCCACTTTTACCAAACAATGGCCTTTCTGTGACCCACAGCACACAATTTAGCACCGTTTCAGCTGGGGAGGATCCATTAGTCCTAGGGTCCACTGGTCCTAACCTCTTTATTGGGGTATATTACAACCTCAAACTGATTTTAAAGTTCACAAATAAATGTAATACTTTGAAATGGCTAACAAACTAGATCTAGTTTTATTCAATTTAGAAAAGTAAAACATGATTCTATTGACATACATCATTAATCACCATTTAATTGTGATGTCTGTAAATCTGTTGATTGAAAATCAGATAATAATGGTACTTCACCAGAACTAAATGTATTTTTTTTTTTGTCACACTTTTCTCACATTACTTCACGTACTTCAATGTAACATATAGCCGACCATAAGTATAACACAATGTTAAAATTCCCTCAGCCATATAAGCATAAAACTAGGAAACACAATGTCACCTTTTGACCTCTTAAAGTAGGTCAAGATTAGCCATTGGCTAAATTGTCCAAGGTTTGTGTCCCAAGAATGGACCCTGGCAGTAACAGGACTGGACTTGAAGCACAGTCAGACAGACAGATGGATGCAAAGTCTTTGCTGTACCCAATGGACATATTTTGGCTTCGGGTAAAAACAACTTCAACATTAAAGGACATAGCTCATGTTTTTTAACATCCCAGTTAACAAGACAACATGAAAGTCAATCAATCAATCAATTTTATTTATATAGCGCCAAATCACAACAAACAGTTGCCCCAAGGTGCTTTATATTGTAAGGCAAGGCCATACAATAATTACGTAAAAACCCCAACGGTCAAAACGACCCCCTGTGAGCAAGCACTTGGCAACAGTGGGAAGGAAAAACTCCCTTTTAACAGGAAGAAACCTCCAGCAGAACCAGGCTCAGGGAGGGGCAGTCTTCTGCTGGGACTGGTTGGGGCTGAGGGAGAGAACCAGGAAAGTACTCATGACTCTGTTTCTCCGCACGTGCTAATAATTAGTGATTGCTGCCCACCCAGAAACTGAACATTCTTTGAATGTTCATTGAACATTTGCATGAAAATGTTTGCAAACATGACATGAACACTGCACGAACATCACATGAACAAAGAATGAGGACAGGTAATATTGTATGCGAACATTCAATAAACATTATACAAATGTTCACAAATGTTCACAAACAGCATATGAACAGTTGCAGCAGAACATTAAATGAACATTTGTAGAATGTTCGAATGTGAATATCACCTGTCCTCATTCTTTGTTCATATGATGTTCATGCAATGTTCTTGCTCAATTAGCTACAATTTTTGTGATTTTTCCTATTGAGAACTAAAAATGAAGTAAAAAACTTTATATATGTTTTAAAATTCAATAGGTTTTATTGCAATAGTGACTTGCAATGTATTTCTGGAATTCACACACACACACACACACACATATGTATGTATATATATGTGTGTGTGTGTGTCTACATAAATATATATATATATATATATATATATATATATATATATATATATATATATATATATATATATATATATATATATATATATATATATATATAATGTGTGTCGATTGCATCATTTCCTGGTAAGCAGCCTTTGAGTGGGACTTGTGTACTGCACTCCGCGGATTTTCATTTCAAGGAAAAAGACGGAACGACTGGAGCAGCGCCGCATCAAATTTTGCCAGAAACTGGGGGACAGCCAGGTGGAAACCATTCAGATGATTCAGACGGCTTTCGGTGACTTTTCAGTCGTATGACTATCTGAGAAACTGTGGAAGAGGTGGGCATGTCACAGCATGTCCTGTGAGACTTCAACACAAAGGCGCTTTTGCTCCGCCGTCGCCAGCTTTGTGCCGAAGCCATCGGCATGATTTTCACCGCCACTCTTTTCATGGCCAAATCTTCTGTCACAGTGGAATGTACCGAAAAAGTGCTGATGTCCACCTCTTCCACAATTTCTCGGATAGTCACACAATGGTCCCACATCACCACAGCGTTCACTTTGGAAATGATCTGGTCATTTCAGCATGTTCATGGCCGACCGGAGTGTGGCTCGCTCTCCACCGTTGTGTGGACGTCTTTAAACCGGTTGTACCGCTCCTTAATCTGTGTGATGCCCATAGGATCGTCACCGAAAGCCGTCTGAATCTTCCGAATGGTTTCCACCTGGCTGTCGCCCAGTTTCTGGCAAAATTTGATGTGGCGCTGCTCCAGTCGTTCACGACACTCACCTCACACAAAGGCTGCTTACCAGGAAATGATGCAGTCGACAGGTGTGAAAAAGTTCACGCATGCACACAAGGTTCAAGGTTTGTTCATGCAAGCACATGTGATTCAAATCCATCAGGTTTTCGAGAAAAAAATAAAAAGGTCCGATACTTTTCTAACAGACCTTGTATTTTACTGTTCAGATACTGTATAATTTGAGCAGCACGGTCATAACTGGTATTCAACTCAACTCCTTATTGGACAGGCCCTATATTTTTAACAAGCCGTTTATTTGCTTGCAGAATTTTCTCAAGTTAGTTATCAGCGAGGTACACCACACAAGTGAAAGCAGATCAGACAAAAATGATTAATCCTATGAACCCACTGCTATTTGTGTAAAGGGCCTTTCACCCCACATGCTTTGGAAGCTTCAGAGGCACCACAAATCGGTCTAAAAAGCATTATTTTCAATGAAACGCATTGCTTTTTAGAGGCGTCAGAAGCGTCACATCAAAAGTCGAGCTAAACTGACAATTCTGCCAGGAGCGCGCACATTGCTGCTTGTCGACAGGCTGACACGGTCAAAGTTCAACCCAATCCAACTTTCGCCACTCTGAACTGTGACAAAGCTTCGCACTGTCCAATAGAAACAATGCTTCGAGCCCAAACACCGAAGACTTGTGGCAGAAACCACTGATCTCTACAAAACAGAAACATGTCACAGGACTGCTCATTTATACAGAGCAGTTTTCTGAAGAAAAATCCTTGCAAATGTTTTTTTAACCTCAAAATTAGTTTGATTGCTGTATCAAATTGCTATATTAAAGCTTTTTGGTGGTTAATCGATGCACATACAACATGGTGATCACTCAGCTTTCCTCTGGAAAAAAAAAAATCAGAGTGAAAATCTCCATCCCCCTGTCACATGCGACGCGGTGGGGTGTTCTTGCCCACACTTCTGGTTTAGAGCTGGCCATTCTTTGATGATTGTCTCAGCAGCGTCCAAACTGTTCTCTCTCCTGGTATATCTGGGAACCGACACTTTCAGGGACGGTCAAAGGATGCAGTACATCAACTTTGTCATTCAGCTGTTCGATACTGTGAATGATGTCATTCTGCTTCTCCTGGAACACAAAATGTATATAGATCCACATGTTACAACCTTAATACAGAAGTTCCCACTTTTTTATTAAATCCTATGCTTCACAAATGATTAAGCCTATGCTGTTGACCTTTCATCATGAGCACAGACAAATCTGTGAATGAACTGAATGATGAAAGTGAGCTATGGAAAAAAAAACTTGAAAGATCTTGTCAAGGCCCTGGTGGCGTCTGGTGGTTGTCCCCCAGAAAAATGTGAAATCTCAAATGCATTCTGGTGCCTTCTCAGGTCTATTTACCCACCCAAAGTATTTCCAAAATTTTTTTTTGTTTTTTTTTTGGGGGGGGGGGGGAGGGGCAGGTCAGTTTAAGGTGATAAGGTGGTAAACCTCAGTAGTATAGCTTAGAAGTCCTTATGTTTCAAGTGCATGGTACCATAGATAGTACACACACACACACACACACACACACACACACACACACACACACACACACACACACACACACACACACACACACACACACACTATGCAAATGAAACATTATGCAAGGGACATAGAAATTGAATTTTTATATAAGGAATTCTAAAACTTTATATCAGTAATAAATAAACATGTTTATTAAGTAACAGGGCCTGTAAATTATTTCTTTAAGGAAGGAAAGTTAGTATATACGACTTCATTACTGACAGATTTTACTGTATTTTCAAATTATATCCCAAATAGAACAGAATATTTCTTGTAAGAAATGTTTGAATATTTTGCTTGCTGAATGTGAATTTTAGAATCTACTGGCACAAGACACTATACAATCAAACTTAACCATTATAGTACAAACCTCTGGATACGGATCAGGCTGTTGATGTGATTCAACTGCAGGCATGAGCTCAACCGACTGGTCAGATGCAGGATTCACTGATTTAACAACTCTTACGGCAGCCGGCGTGGTTTCTGTTGGGGGAAAAAAACAAGCAATAATCCAAAATATTATCAGAAACTTATTTTCATAAAGTCTTTTTCTGAGCACTGACATTACTTAAACTTCAACTGTGTCAATACCGAATAAAAGACAGAGTATATACGAGGTCTGTCAATAAAGTAACGGTCCTTTTTATTTTTTTCAAAAACTATATGGATTTCATTCATATGTTTTTACGTCAGACATGCTTGAACCCTCGTGCGCATGCGTGAGTTTTTCCACGCCTGTCGGTGACGTCATTCGCCTGTGAGCACTCCTTGTGGGAGGAGTCGTCCAGCCCCTCGTCGGAATTCCTTTGTCTGTGAAGTTGCTGAGAGACTGGCGCGTTGTTTGATCAAAATTTTTTTCTAAACCTGTGAGAGACATCGAAGTGGACACGGTTCGAAAAATTAAGGTGGTTTTCAGTGAAAATTTTAACGGCTGATGAGAGATTTTGAGGTGATTCTGTCGCTTTAAGGACTTTTCACGGTGCGGGACGTCGCTCAGTGCTCTCAGCCGCCGTCGTCAGCCTGTTTCAAGCTGAAAACCTCCACATTTCAGGCTCTATTGATCCAGGACGTCGTGAGAGAACAGAGAAGTTTCAGAAGAAGTCGGTTTCAGCATTTTATCCGGATATTCCACTGTTAAAGGAGATTTTTTTTAATGAAAGACGTGCGGACGGGTCCTCGCGTCGGCTCACCGCCGACGCGACGCTCCGCCACAGGAAAAACACCTCTGTTGACAGCCTTACGGACAAGTTGGAACATGTCCTGCTGTTAAACAATTTCTCATATACTCACTCCACTGAAAGCCATCAAAAGCCGCCTGGATTTTACAAATGGTTATCAACACGGAGGTGTTTTTCCTGTGCCGCCGCACCGCGTCGGCTGCGTCCCGACGCGCGGACCCGTCCGCACGTCTTTCATTAAAAAAATCTCCTTTAACAGTGGAATATCCGGATAAAATGCTGAAACCGACTTCTTCTGAAACTTCTCTGTTCTCTCACGACGTCCTGGATCAATAGAGCCTGAAATGTGGAGGTTTTCAGCTTGAAACAGGCTGATGACGGCAGCTGAGAGCGCTGAGCGACGTCTCGCACCGTGGGAAGTCCTTAAAGCGACAGAATCACCTCAAAATCTCTCATCAGCCGTTAAAATTTTCACTGAAAACCAGCTTAATTTTTCGAACTGTATCCACTTCGATGTGTCTCACAGGTTTAGAAAAAATTTTGATCAAACAAAGCGCCAGTCTCTCAGCAACTTCTGAGACAAAGGAATTCCGAGGAGGGGCTGGACGACTCCTCCCACAAGGAGTGCTCACAGGCGAATGACGTCACCGACAGGCGTGGAAAAACTCACGCATGCGCACGAGGGTGCAAGCATGTCTGACGTAAAAACATATGAATGAAATCCATATAGTTTTTGAAAAAAATAAAAAGGACCGTTGCTTTATTGACAGCCCTCGTATTTTAGTCATGGTCATAAAAAGTTATGTACATTTTAAATTTAGCCTTTATTTAACCAAGTTAGTCCCACTGAGATTGAGATCTCT
This sequence comes from Thalassophryne amazonica, assembly GCF_902500255.1. NCBI lineage: Eukaryota > Metazoa > Chordata > Actinopteri > Batrachoidiformes > Batrachoididae > Thalassophryne > Thalassophryne amazonica. Next base: position 144,375,380 of record NC_047105.1, on the reverse strand, counting down.
TTTACAAGGGAGACCTGGACAATTATCAAGTTTCCAATTCACCCAACCTGCATGTCCTTGGATGTGGGATGCCCACAAACACCTTATTGACACCTTTAGGCTCCTGGTTTAATACCAGAATAGCTAAAACATGGACAAAATATTAATTAGGCCTGTGCCTCTCTGTGGCTAACGTTAGCTCCGTGCTAGTCAAAAACGTGTTGATTTGGTTCCCATTAGTCCATGTCTGGCATAATCAAGCAGCTGCAAGCATATTGTTACCAAAATAAGTTAATGTTAGAAAGATCTATGTACACAAACTACTTTAAATAAAATGAATTCATTTGAATTGTATCTTCTGATAATGTTGGTCAAACTTTTTTTTTTTTTAATGAAGCACTTTCGTGTTTCAGACCTTTTATGACTCTTTTATTACAGTAGTTTTGTGAGTGAGCATTTCTCTGAGGTGATAAACCTGCAACTCTGCCTTTACCTTTAACCACGAAGGAACCAAACACTTATGCTAGAAATGTGTAACTTAATTGGCAATACTTGAATGTATAATGTGATTACAGGAAATTAGACACAATGATCACTGATGCTTTTTTTGACCAGAATGAGTATGTTGCATTTTACATACAGAAATGATTGTATCCAGGTCTTACAATTATATTGTGTACAATGTACATGTTTTACCCTGGATAATTATAATATCATGCCTCACTGCAAACATGAATTAAGCAGCTGATATTAAAGGAATCAGAAAGCAAGAAATATGTTGTAACAATTATGTGGTAACAGTTTAAACCAAACACTGTTCGACTGTGACATGAAGTCATCCTCAAATGAGGCCTGAGCGAAACACTAAACTCTGGACAAATGTTCATTCTGGAAATGTGAAATCGAGTTGATTTCTGCCACTGTAACGTGTGACTGTTATATTCATCTCATGTTCAGCATGTTTGTTCAAAAACATGTTTGAACTGCAAGTTGTGAAGTGACCAGTAAAAAATATTATTTGTCTGTGAGCTGTTTTATTAAATGTCAATGTTTCCTGCTCATGCATGTTGAAAACATTATTTTGTGAACCAATTTTTAATACCTTTAATGTATTTTCCTTGTTTATAAAACTGTTAAAGATATTATGCTTTTATAAAATTTGGCAAAATGTATGTAACTCAGGTCTGTGGGACGTCTGGATAATAAGATGCCATTGCAATCTGTTTCCATAAAAACATATTTTTGGTAGCTGACAATCACAGTCTGTAGTGATTTAAATTATTTAGCAAAAATTAATATTCCAGTTAACAGAGTGCATGTTTATGCAAGTTGTCCCAAGACATGTTTCTGAGTTAGCTCTGTCACTTTATCATAGTAATCTTGAAATTATATATTCAGTAGGCTTGAATAAATCATAAATTGACAAAATCTTGGTTACCATGGTAACCAGAGTGCTTAAATTATTTCCTATTGTTCATTCTGCTTGCATACATGATTAAAATGTCCAACATTAACTTTATGTATACAGTAAATGATATTTATTGTTTTCCTGTAATAACGATATGAAATTTTATAAAATTTTAAAATGTGTATATACTTTTATTTAGAGGCAAGCTTTACACATACAACATGAACATTATGTGAAAGTTCGCAAACACACAGAACATGAAGCACACATTCTATGAGCATTTGATTGATTTTTGCAAATGTTTGCTTATGTTTGTCTAATGTTTGCTTCCATGCAAACATTAGACAAACATAATTATATGAATGGTCGCAAACTTGCTGAACAGTAAACAAACATTCTATGAACGTTTGATGTTCGCTTCCAGGTGGGTGATGTATTTTATTTCTCTCACTCTGAGCAGGTGCATTTCCTGAAAACGTCTGACTCTGCAATTCTCAGCATTTTTCAGTGTGTGACATACATTTTCGAATGAGCAGAAACATCCTGGTGACTGACAGACAGAGGGAAAGGAACATGCTCTGTCTGAAAATGAAGCTTCGAAAGTGATGGTTCAGATTTACAGACAGGAGATGACACACTTCACCCTGAAATTAGTCACTTTTTCAGAGTGTCAGATTTTGGAATCTAAAGTGTGGTAATGCATTGTTTATGTGGATGCTGGTTTACGGAAGCTGTGTACATAGACGTGGAGGTGGGACATCTGACACTATTTTTAACAGGCTGCCTGGACACAGAGATGGATTTCTACATTGGAAAAAGTCAGAATACATCATTTCCAGGAGTTATTTTATGTGCCACAATCGTGAGAGAGGCAGAGCTGCAGCCAGCGATCTCTCGTGCACGCACAAGCTTCTTTGATCATGGGGAGTTTACATCTGAAAATAAATCGATAACACTACGGTGATTCTGGCATGGCCAGGATTTTACCCCTTTGTCTTTTGTGGCAAGATTTTATTTTATTTTTTTACTTTGAGAGAATGTAAATTTGGAGCTGGAATGTGTATGTGCGCTGCGTGACTCAGTGTGTGTGTGTGTCTGTGTGTGTGTGTGCGTGCACTCATTTTCCCCCAGCAGCAGATGTACTTTATTTTATTGATAACAACACTCATAGGGGAGGTGATAGTCTCATGGTTAAGCTGAGCCTGACAGGAAATTCACTCAGGGCTCTTGGGCAAGGTCCTTAATCCCCTAGTTGCTCCCGGTGTGTAGTGAGCAGTGCTGCCACAGTTACTTTGAAAAAGTAATCCAATTACTGATTACTCCTTGAAAAAGTAACTTAGTTACTTTACTGATTACTCAATTGGAAAAGTAACTAAGTTAGATTACTAGTTACTTTTTTAGTTACTTTTCCCAGCTGCCGCCAACAACCCTCTGCCACCTCAACATGACAATGATACCTGTTTTGCCAAAACTCACTTTATAGTCACCCTTTCTTGGTTTCAATGAAAATAAATACTTGTTTTATAAAAAGTAAAATAAAGACCTCTTTCTTGACCTCATATTTAACTGTTGACAGCACTGTAACAGTAAAACTTGCTATTTCTAACCTACATTGTTTATAAATGTAACTATTAAATTCATTCTAACATTTAAATTCTGTCTAAACATTTTATTTGTCGAAATTATTATTATTTTAAGTAGTATTAGTAGTTGTAGTAAAAAAAGGCTTCAAAACTGGACCTTTAATCTAGGGGTGTTGTGGGGGGGCACATCCCTGCCCCACGCCCCCATTCCATCTGGATTCGCCCCTACTTTGGTGTTTGAGCACAAAGAATGGATAACATTTATTTATGCAGAAAACAGGACCAGATTTACAGGTAAGAAAGTTTTATTGCGTTTTCACATCATGTGGTCCTCAGAAAGAGAGTTTAGGTGCATTTGAGTGGAAAATAGTGTTAATTGTTGACACGTTGTGGAGGATCAGCTGTTTTTAGCAGCAGATACGGAGCGGCTCAGAGAAAAAAAAGCATTAAAATGTCTTTGTAAAGCTCAGTGCAGGTGTGCTGCTGTCACTGTGCTTTAAGAGGTGAGGACGAGTCGTAGCTGTTGCAGAAAAACGCGGATGAAAAGCTCACAGCTCGCTTAAAGTGTGTAGTTCAGTCGAACCCCGACCCCCTGCCCACGGACCAAGTTTAATGCTGCTATCAACCCACAATGCAAAAATAATAGTAATGCACAGTGACATGGAGAAGTAACTTTAATCTGATTACTGATTTGGAAAGAATAACGCGTTAGATTACTCGTTACTAAAAAAAGTGGTCAGATTAGAGGGATCACTGGTAGTGAGTACCTTGTATGCCAACACCCTGACATTGGGATGAATGTGAGGCATTATTGTAAATCACTTTGAGCATCTGATGCAGATGGAAAAGCGCTATATAAATGCAGTCCATTTACCATTTAATTAATTGTGCACAAAACTGATCCTTCAGCAGCGATTGTTATTGACAGGCTGTGTTTATGGCTCGTGGCCGTGCAAGTGCACATAGACTTTCTCAGAGCTGCAGCTTTTACCGTGACTGCATCAGTTTTCATTTCAAAATGAACACGACATCACACTAATGTCAACTTTGGAATTAATCTGTGCCTCTGTTCTTAATGTTAGCAGCTACATTCCATTGAAGTGCACGCTGGGACATTTCTAGTAGCTAGGTTACTTGTTGGAAACACACGAGTACTCACTAGTACTTTGTTTTTGGACATCTCCATAGCTATTTGCTGCGAATGCCGTGTACATTGAAACTGGTCACAGAAGTGCACAAAATAATCTCGGTGGCTCATCAGATAGTCACTAACAGCTTACATCTAAATCATGATTACCATGCGACAGGTCGTTTAATACTATGACTATGACTAAGTGGACCCTAGGACTAGTGAGAAGTTCCCATTTTGGGTTCAAACAGCTGATCAGCACAACCTGATGGTCCTGTCTGCAAATTTTAGTGGCTTTATTCCTGGTTCCACCAACCACATCCACTCTGTAGAATAGATGTGGCTGGTGGTAAAACATCTGAGTGTTGTAAAACATCTCAGTGCACCTTTAAGGATGTGCGTTGGCACATATCAAATCAGGTCTAATAGGAGTAAGAACAGGAAGTGTGCTGATAAGGTAAATTTCCTGTCTGTCCTTCCTGTCATACTTCCTGAGGCTTTTCCTTGCTACCTCCACCCATCAACTCCCTCCATAATTAGACTGGACTGCTCCCAAGAGAAATACATTTGCCAGGATTTTTTAAATAATTTGTTCCAAGGAGTGGCTGTGACGGCTGGAGTCATTTATTAGCTGGATTCACCTCACCACTCCCACACCTTATCACAAATAGCTGGGAGCAGATTAATACTGAAGGTCTAATTGACAGAATATTTATGCCTTTCCAGCAGTCAGTCTCCCTGTGAGGGGCGCCGACTCATCTATCTCATTGAGGAAAGCAACACTCGGTGATGCAAAGACCAGACAATTTGTTTTTAGTGCTGCAGCATTTGATTTCAGGTGCATTTAACAACTTGGCTTTCTGCATCTTTGGGAAAGTCTAGGCCAGTGCAGTGTCTTGGATCACACTGTTGTCCTGTAGTGGCTGTTTAAAGGTGCTTTATAAATAAAGTTGGTATGGTATGTTGGCCCTCTGACAGACTGGCGGCCTGTACAGGGTGAAACTTGCCTCTTGCCTGCTGACCTCTGTGATAGGCTCCAGCTAATCTGTGATACTTAAGTGCACTGAGAAAGTGAATGAATGGATGGAAATGCCTTGGCACGTACCATCTAAAATGCAGAGAGTGAATAGCGAGATAAATCATCATCCCCTCCACAGCACGACAAGATAAATAACATAAATGCTATCATGTTGTTGTGAACTTGAATTTGACTAAGTTGGTCAAATAAGACATTTTTCGATTGCTTCACAGCAGTTCTATAACTCAACCAGCATGATCACAAGTCCACACAGCTCCCCCGTAAATGATTTTCTATGTGTTTAGCTGCACTGTGAGACATTCTGAGAAGTTACTGGACATCTGGACCAGCCCATAGACAGGTACGATGAGTGCTGTGTGGAGACTGAGATTTTCTCAGTGAGAAAAGGAGTTCATCAGGGATATGCTCTGGCTGTTGCACTATTCATTGCTTGCATGGACTGCCTGATGGCAGCATTATGGAAACCAGTGACATCTGTGCCTTCATTTGCGAAGAAATTTTTGCTGGCTTGGACTTTGCAAACCATACTGTGACCTTTGTGGAATCGATGGTTATTCTGATTGCAATGCTTGAGAAGCTGAGTGAGCAATCTGATTCTGATTGTCGTGGATCAAGACTAAAGTTCAGGGCCCATATTCACAAAGCATTCTAAAGCCTCGGTCCCACCAAATAATAAACCATGAATAATGAGCATGAGTGTGTCAGCGATTACTTGAAGAATGATCCACGTTTTAATGATCCACGTCATGTATCCACTACTAAGGCACCTCTATGTGCCTTTCTGTACCTCGCATGTGCCAAGTATCAGCCTCTAGTGAGCCACGACTGACCTGTCATTTGAGCCCCATTCAGCCACAAGTGACTCGTGTCGCCACATATCATCCACATCAAGCCACATATGATCCACTTAGCGCCATGATCACGTGGCAATGGTGCACATTTAGGCATGGGTTTGGTCCAAACCTCCAGCCCTCCCACACTTCGTCCCTTTAAAGTGTGAGTTTTCAATTCACAGCAGAATTTAGATGTCACTTTTTTAAACGCAGTCCAAAAATAGGCACTCCAGTACAGTCCAGTGGGTGTGTGCTGCAGCCAGCTGTCCACCTATAATGTACCAGACCAGCTAGAACCGAATGACTGACTGGTTCCTGGACAGCCGCCTCTGTGCTCCTCGCTGGCTTCCTTTCCATCCGCAGATCGCTGGCTTGATTTTTTTTTTTCTGAAGCTTTAAACACAGTCATTTTCACACCATGATCCCAGTTTTAACTTTGTGTTCATTTGTTTATGTCTGCAAAATCACACTTTTGCGCACACACTGCCATTCTGCATATGAGGTGGCCGCTTTAATTATATACACCTGCCGCCGCAACTCATGTGGATCACTTCCAAAAAAGAAAAAAAAATTCTTTATTTCTTCCACGGTTTGCAAGTCACAGTGATGCAACTTTTAACTTTGTGTTATTTCTTCAAAATCGGTCTTTTGCGTGCTTTCATTCTGTGTTGCTGCACAGCGCTGCACTGCTTTTAGCGGCTCCACTAGAGTTATTTCTTCCGCAGCTTTAAACACACAGCCACTTTTACACAGTCATCCAAATTTTAACTTTGTGTTTGTCCATTATTGATTGAAAAATCACTCTTTTGTGAGCCGGCGTTCTGCCTAAATGCTCGTTTGGAGCGTGATGTCACTGCCTCAGAGCGCAGTGCGCACACACAGCAGAGCTCATGTGATCCATTTACAAGATATTAAATCAACCATAGACATACATTTACAGCTCGGAATGAACATGTAACTGTTTTATGAAGCTATAAAAAAACAATAAAAATAGTTACCTTAAGCTGTTCCAAAATACATTCCTCATGGGGCAGAAAAGAGAGGAAAAAAGTGTCCGGATGAAACAGTCCTCTGTGATTCCAGAAACAATTAGAGGTGTTTTCAGCGTTGAAGGTTTGGCAGAAAATGATTATAATCCACTACAAAATAATTATTTTATATACAGTGTACCGGGCCAAAGAGCAGGTAGGATGGTATCCGCAAGAGGGCAGCCGCTCCAAAAATAGCCTCTCAGGTCCTGTGTAGCTGCCAGGCACTGGGATAACGGGCTTTTAGCAGCATCATAAGCACCACGCAAATGCCTCTAAGTCATTGCAGTAACTCGTACACAAACTGACCCACTCTTTTGTTGCAAAATTTTGAACATCTTAGCGCCACGCTTAGAGATGTGCCTTGTTAACTGAAGATAATGCCTCTAAGAGCCTCCCAGAGCCTGGACTTTTCCCTTGGTAAGATAAGTTATTCACAAATTATGTTAGGCCTTAAGAGAGCTCCTAAGGTGAAAACTGTTAGGATGATGGAGGAGGACTTTTAAGAAGCCTAAGAGTGAAAAGACAGAGAGGAAGGAGAGACATTCTCCATATGTTGAAGAGTATACAAATAATGAATGTTTATGAGTTCAATGGAATGGATATTTCATGAGGTGAAAGCTGGAACATACCATTCAACAAGGCAAAGAACTTTGTGTGCTGCAATCTCTGCTCTCGCTTTGGATTACAGCACCTACCAACGCTTCTCACACTCATCGCTTGTGGACACAACAAGAGGGAATGAAGCATTTATTTGTTGGGCAGTGGACTCCTAAGTCTGCCTCTTGCAGTCTGCCGTGATCCGTGGACCCAGTTTCCCTCTTAAAAATATTTTATTCTCGTCCATGAGCTGCACCAACAGCAGGCACTGCTCGTCTGTCAAGTTGGGTTTTCTGGTTCTTTTTTTTTTTATCCATTTCATTTGTTGTTTTGGTCATTCTGCCAAATGAAACCCCTTTTTATGAGGATGCCGGCAATCACAGGAATTGCTGACACCTGAGTCTTTTTCCACCATTAATATCAAATACATTAAAGTGTAGGTGACATGATATGTAATGTCTTTTAAGTATTTAACTCCTTAACGCCTGAATTTATATAGCTGTATATAAAAAAAAGTTTTGTTTGTGTTTTTGCCTTTAAGTAGATGATAAATAATGTTGAGATTATTAATTTCACTTTTGCACAAAAAATAAATAGTAATTTTGGTATTTTGGTAATGACTTTATGTTATACAAGTAATGTTATAATAATAATAATGGTATGTTGCAAATTTGCGACAACAGCCATACTGGTCAATTTGGTATGTTGCATATTTCAATCAATCAATTTTATTTATATAGCGCCATATCACAACAAACAGTTGCCCCAAGGCGCTTTATATTGTAAGGCAAGGCCATACTATAATTATGTAAAAACCCCAACGGTCAAAACGACCCCCTGTGAGCAAGCACTTGGCGACAGTGGGAAGGAAAAACTCCCTTTTAACAGGAAGAAACCTCCAGCAGAACCAGGCTCAGGGAGGGGCAGTCTTCTGCTGGGACTGGTTGGGGCTGAGGGAGAGAACCAGGAAAAAGACATGCTGTGGAGGGGAGCAGAGATCGATCAATAATGATTAAATGCAGAGTGGTGCATACAGAGCAAAAAGAGAAAGAAACAGTGCATCATGGGAACCCCCCAGCAGTCTACGTCTATAGCAGCATAACTAAGGGATGGTTCAGGGTCACCTGATCCAGCCCTAACTATAAGCTTTAGCAAAAAGGAAAGTTTTAAGCCTAATCTTAAAAGTAGAGAGGGTGTCTGTCTCCCTGATCTGAATTGGGAGCTGGTTCCACAGGAGAGGAGCCTGAAAGCTGAAGGCTCTGCCTCCCATTCTACTCTTACAAACCCTAGGAACTACAAGTAAGCTTGCAGTCTGAGAGCGAAGCGCTCTATTGGGGTGATATGGTACTATGAGGTCCCTAAGATAAGATGGGACCTGATTATTCAAAACCTTATAAGTAAGAAGAAGAATTTTAAATTCTATTCTAGAATTAACAGGAAGCCAATGAAGAGAGGCCAAGACAAGACCTTTATAATTTTAGAGATATTGCATAAATGCAAAAAAGCAGTCCTACATATTTGCTTAATATGCACATTGAATGACATATCCTGATCAAAAATGACTCCAAGATTTCTCACAGTATTACTAGAGGTCAGGGTAATACCATCCAGAGTAAAGATCTGGTTAGACACCATGTTTCTAAGATTTGTGGGGCCAAGTACAATAACTTCAGTTTTATCTGAGTTTAAAAGCAGGAAATTAGAGGTCATCCATGTCTTTATGTCTGTAAGACAATCCTGCAGTTTAGCTAATTGGTGTGTGTCCTCTGGCTTCATGGATAGATAAAGCTGGGTATCATCTGCGTAACAATGAAAATTTAAGCAATGCCGTCTAATAATACTGCCTAAGGGAAGCATGTATAAAGTGAATAAAATTGGTCCTAGCACAGAACCTTGTGGAACTCCATAATTAACCTTAGTCTGTGAAGAAGATTCCCCATTTACATGAACAAATTGTAATCTATTAGATAAATATGATTCAAACCACCGCAGCGCAGTGCCTTTAATACCTATGGCATGCTGTAATCTCTGTAATAAAATTTTATGGTCAACAGTATCAAAAGCAGCACTGAGGTCTAACAGAACAAGCACAGAGATGAGTCCACTGTCTGAGGCCATAAGAAGATCATTTGTAACCTTCACTAATGCTGTTTCTGTACTATGATGAATTCTAAAACCTGACTGAAACTCTTCAAATAGACCATTCCTCTGCAGATGATCAGTTAGCTGTTTTACAACTACCCTTTCAAGAATTTTTGAGAGAAAAGGAAGGTTGGAGATTGGCCTATAATTAGCTAAGATAGCTGGGTCAAGTGATGGCTTTTTAAGTAATGGTTTAATTACTGCCACCTTAAAAGCCTGTGGTACATAGCCAACTAACAAAGATAGATTGATCATATTTAAGATCGAAGCATTAAATAATGGTAGGGCTTCCTTGAGCAGCCTGGTAGGAATGGGGTCTAATAGACATGTTGATGGTTTGGATGAAGTAACTAATGAAAATAATTCAGACAGAACAATCGGAGAGAAAGAGTCTAACCAAATACCGGCATCACTGAAAGCAGCCAAAGATAACGATATGTCTTTGGGATGGTTATGAGTAATTTTTTCTCTAATAGTTAAAATTTTATTAGCAAAGAAAGTCATGAAGTCATTACTAGTTAAAGTTAAAGGAATACTCGGCTCAATAGAGCTCTGACTCTTTGTCAGCCTGGCTACAGTGCTGAAAAGAAACCTGGGGTTGGTCTTATTTTCTTCAATTAGTGATGAATAGTAAGATGTCATAGCTTTAGGGAGGGCTTTTTTATAGAGCAACAGCCTCTTTTTCCAGGCTAAGTGAAGATCTTCTAAATTAGTGAGATGCCATTTCCTCTCCAACTTACGGGTTATCTGCTTTAAGCTGCGAGTTTGTGAGTTAAGTAAACTAACATATTCATCCTGCTGTAACCAGGTTTCTGTTAGGCAGAATAAATCAATATGTTGATCAATTATTATATCACTTATTAACAGGGACTTAGAAGAGAGAGACCTAATGTTTAATAGACCACATTTAACTGTTTTAGTCTGGTTATTGGTGGTCTCGGAGCAGGCACCGTCCCTACGGGGATGGGGTAATGAGGGGATGGCAGGGGGAGAGAAGCTGCAGAGAGGTGTGTAAGACTACAACTCTGCTTCCTGGTCCCAACCCTGGATAGTCACGGTTTGGAGGATTTAAGAAAATTGGCCAGATTTCTAGAAATGAGAGCTGCTCCATCCAAAGTTGGATGGATGCCGTCTCTCCTAACAAGACCAGGTTTTCCCCAGAAGCTTTGCCAATTATCTATGAAGCCCACCTCATTTTTTGGACACCACTCAGACAGCCAGCAATTCAAGGAGAACATGCAGCTAAACATGTCACTCCCGGTCCGATTGGGGAGGGGCCCAGAGAAAACTACAGAGTCCGACATTGTTTTTGCAAAGTTACACACCGATTCAATGTTAATTTTAGTGACTTCCGATTGGCGTAACCGGGTGTCATTACTGCCGACGTGAATTACAATCTTACCAAATTTACGCTTAGCCTTCGCCAGCAGTTTCAAATTTCCTTCAATGTCACCTGCTCTGGCCCCCGGAAGACAATTGACTATGGTTGCTGGTGTCGCTAACTTCACATTTCTCAAAACAGAGTCGCCAATAACCAGAGTTTGATCCTCGGCGGGTGTGTCGTCGAGTGGGGAAAAACGGTTAGAGATGTGAACGGGTTGGCGGTGTACACGGGGCTTCTGTTTAGAACTACGCTTCCTCCTCACAGTCACCCAGTCGGCCTGCTTTCCCGGCTGCTCGGGATCTGCCAGAGGGAAACTAACGGCGGGTAAGCTACCTTGGTCCGCACCGACTACAGGGGCCTGGCTAGCTGTAGAATTTTCCACGGTGCGGAGCCGAGTCTCCAATTCGCCCAGCCTGGCCTCCAAAGCTACGAATAAGCTACACTTATTACAAGTACCGTTACTGCTAAAGGAGGCCGAGAATAACTAAACATTTCACACCCAGAGCAGAAAAGTGCGGGAGAGACAGGAGAAGCCACCATGCTAAACCGGCTAAGAGCTAGTAGCTGCGCTAAGCTAGCGGATTCCTAAAACACACAAAGTGAATAATGTGTAAATAATTTACAGGTGATTCAGCAGAGGGAGTGCTTTAGTTAAGGCACGTGCAGATTACACTGTGAAACAAATCGTAATCTAGTTAACTAGATCAATCTAACTGCGCAGATTAAACAGCTAACAGATACAGCAAAACACCGCTGTGCTCCGGAACAGGAAGTGATACAATACCGCAGTGAGAGCCAACCACCCACCCATATTTGAGTCAAATACTGTAGCATATATGCGACAATAGACGTTAAGGGGTTAAGACTAAAATGAAACAACAGTTTAAAATTTATCCTTTCCGGACTTCCAGTTGCCAGATGTAGGGAGAGGACACACTCCAGAGGGCTCCTGGTTCACTTTTTGCTACTTTTTATTTTACCAATCTTATAATATATTTTTTATGAGAGTTGTGTAAGGGTCTATCTTGCAAAAATGTGCAGTTCTAAGAACCTTAAATCGACTAACACCACACACACACCCCGGCTACACATGCAGGCACGAGTGCTGGCGGGATCTAGCATCGTTTGTGGCTAGCAGCCCACCGACATTGACCAAAGCTTCAACGTCTGAAGAACTCGCAATTTCTGTGCCCATTGCCATGGACCAACTGTCTGCAGAATTTGTAAAACAAAGGATTTCACTTCAGGATGACATCCCATCCTTGATCCAAGAAGCGGTTAAACCATTGCAGGCCTCACTGGATTCACTTAAAACAACACTGGACGCTTTTCAAAAGCACCTTACCTCTGTGGAGTCTGTGGCTGGGGAAATTTTGAATGTTTAGCAACAGCAGAGTTGACCATCATTGATCTTAAAACCCTAAACCAGTCTCTCCTGGACAGACTGGACAATCTCGAGAACCATTCACAGAGAGCCAACCTTCGCATAATAAATGTCCCTGAAGGCAGCGAGGACGATAAAGAGCCAGTCAAGTTCATGTCAGAATTGTTGATGCAAATTATGGGGCCCGACATCTTTCCTGCACCACCAAAGTTGGAGAGAGCCTACTGGACCCCGGCTTTCAGGACCGGCCACGGGAAATCCCCCCACACATTCCTGGTCTGCTTTTCTAAATTCCAACAGAAAGAGGCTCTCCTGCGCTGGGCCCAAAATCATGAGCTGAAATATCAGGATGTCACTATCCGTGTGTATCAAGACATCAGTACTGCACTGGCTAAAAAACGGGCCACGTTCAATGGCGTGAAACAAGCCCTGTACCAGAAGAACATGAAGTTCCACCTACTGTACCCGGCCCGGCTGTGTGTCACGTACCGGGACGTGGTACTGACATTCAACTCGCCTGATGAAGCTCAGAGGTTTTATGACGAGAAGTTTGCATTCTCCTGATGTGCTGCTGCACGGTTCATAAGTCGGAATGCAAAGGATTAAATGGGCCTGTTAAAAGAGCCAGAATATTTAATCACCTGAAATACTTAAAATGTGATATTGCTTTTCTCCAGGAAACTCATCTGCTGGTAAAAGAGCAGAACAGACTAACAAAAAAGGGTGGGTTGGACAAGTGTTCATTCACATTTAAACACTAGAACACGTGGAACAGCCATATTGATTCATAAGAATATTCAGTTTAATGCAACCACTATTATTTCAGATCCACAAGGAAGATTTGTAATGGTACCTGGGCTCCTCTTTCACAGACCCATTATTTTGGTTAATGTTTATGCCCCAAACTGGGACGATGAGGACTTTATTAAAAAATGACCTCATCAATATCAAATTTGTCCTCTCGACAATTAATTTTTGGTGGTGATCTGAACTGTATCATTAATCCTGCACTGGACCGTTCTGCCCCCAAACGTATGAACACTTCAAAGATGGCTCGTAATGTCCTATTTCATGGACCAAATAGGGAGTGTTCATCCTTGGTGTTTTTTATTTCCCCAAAAAAAGTCATTCTCTTTTTTTTCTCCAGTGCATCATTCATATACTAGAATAGATTAGTTTTTTATCGATCAAACCCTTCTTCCCTATGTTAGGAAAACCGAATATTCCACCATAATTGAATCAGATCATGCCCCTGTGTCATTGGATCTTGAATTTCCTCTTTATAAGTTGGAACATCCCCTTTGGAAATTTGATAAACATTTACTATCTGATAGTGCCTTCTGTGAATTAATATCCCAGCAAATTGATGACTTTATAGAAACAAATCAAAAGGACAATACTTCCCCTAGTATTCTATGGGAAACCCTGAAAGCTGTAATCAGGGGCGAGATTATATCATACTCAGCCAAGATGAATAAAATGAACAGATCTAAGCAGGAGGAGCTTATTAAATTAATTAATGCGGTGGATGCTCAATAGTCCATTTCACCCTCCCCTGAACTCTGGAAATGAAAACTGGACCTGCAAATACAATATAATTTGCTATCAACTGAAAAGACTGAATGACTTTTGTTAAAATCCCAGGCATATGTTTATGAATATGGCAACAAGGCTAGCCATCTTTTAGCTCATCAACTGAAGAGCCGTGTAGCTGCCCAGCAAATCCTACAAATAAGGAAAATTAATGGAGAATTAATAATCGACCTAGGAGAAACCAGTGACACATTTTCCCTGTTTTACTCAAACCTGTTTATGTCACAGATGTCAAATGACGGTAATGTAATGGAAAATTTCTTTAACAATCTCCAGGCCCCTTCTATAACCACAGTGCACAGGACTGAGACCGAACTCCCATTAAAACACTCAGAAATCATCAATGCAATAATGTCAATGCAAAATGGTAAGACATCTGGCCCAGACGGGTACCCAATAGAGTTTTATGAAAAATTCACCAACAAATTATCTAAACTATTACTTGACATGTTTAATGACTCTCTTTCCCATGGATCGTTGCCACATACACTGACTGAAGTATCAATTATTCTCTTGTTAAAACCAGGTAATGTTAGCACTGAATGTGGTCTATCTCTCTTCTAAACAGCTCTTAAACATTATCCATTCTCCTGCATCCAGTGTGGTACCCAAGGCGGCTATCGCACTGGATGCAGAGAAGGCTTTTGACAGAGTTGAGTGGGAATATTTATTTGCATGCTTAAACAAAATTGGATATGGCCCTAACTTTATTTCATGGATAAACCTCCTATATTCCTCACCCAAGGCTTCTGTAATAACAAATGGTAAACAGTCACAGTATTTTCATCCCGGGGGACTCGTCAGGGATGCCCCATCAGTTTACTACTGTTTGCTTTGGTCATTGAGCCCTTGTCCATCGCACTCAAATCATCTCCATTAATAAACGGGATTCATAGGCAGGGAGAGGAGTATAAAGTATCTCTTTATGCAGATGATTTATTAATATATGTTTCAGACCCTGTTTTGAGCATGCCCCATATTATCCATATTCTGGAGGGATTTGGCACTTTTTCGGGTTACAAGCTGAACTTTAGTAAGAGTGAATGCTACCCTGTTAATGTTTTTGCTCTTCAAATACAAGACGGCGTTTTGCCATTTCATATGTCTAGAAACGGCTTTAACCCCTTAACGCCCGAATTTATACAGCTGTATATAAAAAAATGTTTTGTGTGTGTTTTTGCCTTTAAGTAGATGGTAAATAATGTTGAGATTATTAATTTCACTTTTGCACAAAAACTAGATAGTAATATTGGGTATTCTGGTAATGACTTTATGTTATAATGTTATAATAATAATGATGGTATGTTGCAAATTTGCGACAACGGGCATACAGGTCAATTTGGTAAGTTGCATATTTGAGTCAGAGATTGTAGCATAGATGCGACAGTGGGCGTTAAGGGGTTAAATACTTGGGCATTATCTTACAAGAGACATGCAGGGCCTTTATCAGGAAAACTACTGTCCTTGATTTGAGAAAGTTAAGTTAGATCTAATGAAATGGAAATCACTTAATTTGTCCTTGATAGGAAAAGTGAACTGTATCAAAATGAATGTGCTTCCCAGATTTCTATATTTGTTTCACTGTATTCCACTTTATTTTCCAAAATCTTTCTTTAAATCTATTGATGGGGCTTTCATTTCATTTATATGGGGTGGCAAGAAGCCCAGAATACGGTTAGATTTATTACAGAGGCCCAAATTACAGGGTTGCCGAGCTCTTCCAAATCTCCTCCACTACTATTGGGCCACAAACGTTCAAAAAATCCTCTTTTGGCTCCGTGCTCCTGATACAGACTGGTGCCGCTTTGAAGCCTCATCCTGTATCTCAACATCCCTTAATGCCCTGGTTACCTCCAGTCTTCCCCTGTCCATTTCTAATTTACTAGTAATCCATTTGTCATAAATACAATCAAGATATGGGTCCAATTTAGACAGAGCTTGGGGTTCAATAACTTTCTCCACATCAGTACTATATGTAACAATCATTTCTTTCCCCCAGCCAAATTAGACTCTGAATATGTTCTTTGGCAAAGACGAGGTATTTTTTAGATTTAAAGATTTGTACATCAATTGTCTATTTGCTAGTTTTCATGAATTGCTAATTAAATTTGACCTTCCACGATCCAGCCTATTTCGGTATTTTCAAGTCCGCCATTTCCTCCAACATAGTGACCCTAATTTTCTGGGTTTACCTTTGCATTCAGGGTTAGATGAAATTTTAGACATTTCATTGAATCCAAAAATTCTAATCTCAAGGATTACTGATTGCTTATCTTCCCTTAAGAATAAAACCCTTTTAAAAATCAGAGGGGACTGGGAGGATGAACTTGGAGAGAGCATAGAATAAAATATGTGGAATAGTGCCCTACAAAGAGTTAATGATACCTCCTCCTGTGCTAAATTAAATATAATACAGTTCAACGTGGTCCATCACACCCATTTTTCCCAAGTAAGATTATCTAAAATATATTCCAACATAACTGCTAGTTGCGACAGATGTCACAATACTTCACCCAACTTAGCCCATATGTTTTGGTCATGCACCGTCTTGGCTCCCTATTGGTCTTTTATTTTTAAAATGCTTTCAAAGGTGCTTAATATTGATTTGAAACCCAGTGCAGCTGCTGCCATATTCGGTGTTTTGGATAGAAGACACTGTACAATACCACCTAGACATGGAAATATAGTTGCTTTTACAACATTGCTTGCACGGAGAAGAATACGTCTGCACTGGAAATTCAAAAACCCACCAAAAGTATCTTTGTGGTTGAGTGACCTCATGCAGTTTATACAGTTGTAAAAGATAAAATACTCACTCAGAGGCTCTAGAGACAAATTCTTCTCCATCTGGAACCCTTAGCGGTGGCCTTCTTCTTCCTGCAAGCTACAGTATCTCTGCACAATAACAGCACTGGACATATTATCTATTTATTTTTCTTCTATCAAAATGTCTTTATTTTCTCACTTTGATGGACTTTAAGTTTGTCATTTCTACAGTTGTCAGGTGTCAAGTATTTCTTGTCTGCTAATCTGGATCAGTGTCCTTCAGTTATTGTTTTTTTTTTTTTAAGTTAAGTGCGTGTGTGTGTGTGTGTGTGTGTGTGTGTGTGTGTGTGTGTGTGTGTGTGTGTGTGTGTGTGTGTGTGTGTGTGTGTGTGTGTGTGTGTGTGTAAAGAAAAAAAAGGAAATGTCAATGATTGTACATGCTTTTGCAATTTTGTTTGGCAACATTTCTGAATAAAAAATGATCCTTTCCTGGTGTGCAGTTACTGAAGAGATAAATATTTGGATTTTGAACTGTGTGCCACTAAAAATCAGGAAATTCCTGATGAGTGCTGGCATTGGAAAAGAAGGAGGAAGTGGCATCAGTACCGTAACCATTATCTTAATAGCCCCATTCATTTATGGATTTTTACAGGCTACTGACAGCCCCGTTTCCACTGAGTAGTTTGGGTCAACGCTGCACAGTGTTTTCAGTGTCAGAACGGTTAATTCTCACCAGCAGAATCCTTTAGATTGGCAGGTGGAACACTTTTATATTGACGGGCACATATGCACAGTGTCTGTGGCTTCTCTACTCGACATGGAGGCAAAACTGAGTATTTAAAGATTATTTTATTTTATTTTATAGTTTTGTGATCATGGGATTTTGTCACATGCAGACTGAGCCATTATGAGCAGATGAGGGACTTTTACAGACTTTTACTTGACTAAAATGACTAAATAAAAATGCTATATGAAAGATTAAATATAACTCAAACTAAAGAGGACATTTGACACAAGACTAAGAATAGTTGGTTCATGGTCTGCAAGAAGCACCTTGGTGCTGACCAAAAGTCCTTCTCCATGGTTGTTCCGAACTCCTCCCACACCCGCCGCTTTGCCTCCCCAACAGCAGAGGCTGCTGCCCTTCGGGGCTGTCATTACCTTGCAACTGCCTCCAGAGTCCTCTGAGATAGCATATCTATCCAGGAAGGACTCCTTCTTCAGTCGGGCGGCTTCCTTGACCACTGGTGTCCACCACGGTGTTCAAGGGTTGCCGCCCCTTGAGGCACCTAAGTCCTTAAGGCCACAGCTCCCCGCTGCAGCTTCAGCAATGGAAGCTTTGAACATTGCCCATTCTGGTTCAATGCCCTCAACCTTCACAGGGATGCTAGAAAAACATAAAAATAAAATATAAATAAATAAATTATTTATTTATTTTATAATCACCATTCTATGTTCTGAACTCTGCCAATATAGTCACTGTTGTCAGACTCCAGTGTTTCTTCTCCCTCATTGTAAATAAGGCTCAACACCATAAGGCTGTTTCCCCCACAGTTTCTTCAGAATCACCTCCAGACTGGACTTTAAAAAAAAAAAAAAATGTCAAACAGCTCAACCTCCACTGTGTTTACAGTTGATTTGGACTTGAATCAGCAGGTCCCATTCCTGTGATGACGTAACAACAATATGGCCGCGACTGAGGGCTGAAATAGTGCGCACACTTCAGACAGCTGTTGTTTATCCTTCACCTGCATACTTATCAATGACTTTATTGTTTTATTTAATCATTTTTAGTGATTATTTGTGCACATTTTTTGGTGTCATCTACACTTTAGGTAGTAAAATTACCAGCTTAGACAGTAAACATAACAATCAACAATCAAACAGTAAACAAACAATATAGATAATCACCACTGAATGAGGTAGGTTCAAACATTTTTGAAGCTGTGTAACAATTCATTTAATTTTCATCATCATCATGACATTAAATTATATTCCTGATTACACATTTCTTAATACAGTTCAGGTTATCTGATTGGTTAACTTTACTCTCCATCCATAAGTAGGAGGGCCGAGCACATTTTGTTTTTATTTTCCCCTTTTTGTGACAACCAATCACAGCTTTTAGAAGACTACATCATACTTAGCAATGAGGTCAACCCCGCCTCCTCACAAAGATAAGTGTTTGTGTCTACTCCATGCTCAGAGTTGCTCTCAGACACTTCCTGGAACAAATCTTTAGGCCAAGTTGGGAGCTCTCTGATAGGACTCTGAGATGCTTTGTGAATACGGGCTCAGAAGTGTATCTGTATGTTAGTGCAGCAGATAAGAGAATATTTAGAGCGGAATCCTGCATATGGTGATAAAAGTATCAAATTCAGGTCAATTGAAGAATTACACAGGAGTAAAATTAAAAGATGTTCCAATCATATTGAAACCTATGCCACATTATTTGCCTGATCATAAAGATTCCAAAAAGGTATAGTTTGGACAATCTGTGACTGAATTCTATGGCGTTATGGGATAAAAACAGCAAGAATGGTGACAAAGGTCAGTTTCATTTTGTGCAGGGGTCAAAAGTTAAAGTTGCTCCAGTTTTGGTAAAAAGTGATGCAAACTACTAGCTGAGTTAACATGGTTTTAAAAAGGAATAGTTTGGACCATGTATCATCCTTACTTATCACGTTACAGGGTAACATATGTCACATGTCACAGAATCCAATAGACGTAGACCTTGTTTGACCTTTACTTTGGAGACCAAACATTCAACACTGTCAAAACTATTCCATTTATTAATTCTATTAGCTCAACCAATAATTTGCATCACTTTTTACCAAAATTGGGAGTAACTTTAACTTTTGACCCCTGTACAAAATGTAACTGACCTTGTCACCATTCTTGCTGTTTGTATCCCGTAACTCCATAGAATTCAGTCACAGATAGTCCAAACTATACCTTTTTGGAATCTTTATGATCAGGCAAATAATGTGGAATATTTTTCAATATGATTGGAGCATCTTTTAATTTTGACCTCTGTGTAATTATTCAATTGACCCCTACTGACCACCAATTGAAAAGTCAAGTGGCCAATCATTTTTTTTTTTCAAAAGAGGAGTGTGTAAGGAGTATTTCTGCCAAATTTATGTTTTTATCACCATTTGCATGATTGTTTCAGTTATCTGCTGCACTATGTGGAGAAAAGTGTTGAACTTGTAGAGACATTCACTAATCTTAGCACATAGATGTTTTCTGTGTCTTCAGTCTTTGAGATCGAAAGGCAGCAAGGAAGAGCTTATGGAGTTGTGAGGGTGTTGGTCAGAGGTGTTTGGCATTGCCTGATAATTTGCAGAAGAATGAATGTCTTTCGGGTCCTGGTGCTGCCTGCCTTGTTGTATGACTGTGAGCCTTGGAGGGCTAACCATTGACCTAAGTTGATGTCTTTGGTATTGGGTCTATTTAGACGATCATTGGGTACCCGCTTTGTGTCAAATGAGAGGTTGCAAAGGGAGAATAAGATGAAGAGTATCACTTGCATTAGTGCATTTCTATATGAATCCAGCATGCAGGTGTCTGAATGTTTAGGACCACAGTTCCGGAGAGGGCTAAGGGGATGCCCACATTCCACCTGGCTGTGGTAGACAGATTTTGTTTTAGGGTTTTTTTTTTAAGATATGTGTGTGGTTGGCTTTTTGCCTGGGTGGTTGCCATCCAGGACTCAAGGCAGTTCCATGTTATTGTGGATGTAGCAGCACTCAGAACTAGTGCATACTCCCACAGTTGAGTTGTAGCTGAAGCAGACACTACTTCATTCCTCTCCTTTCTTCAGAAATGCTTGTGAGAGAAAAACAAATCCATCCCCACAATTTAGCACTTCAAATCAAAAAGAAATGTTCTCATCTTTTAAAACCCCCCGTTATGTTCATTTGTCAGGAACAGCAATTGTGTTCCCCAGTCAATTTGACCTGGTGCATGTTTAATTATCCAAAAGATGTCCGAAAGCAACAAAAAAAAAAAAAAAAAAAAAAAATCCTAACAAACAGTGTGAATATTTCATCACTAACTCCATTACTATTTATTCTATCAATGGTTCAGTGGTGTACCGCTAACAGGTAATGGTTCAATTAGGTTAATTCACTTGTTTTTCATTAAAAAAAAATACATGTTCAAACTTTTTTAAGTTCACCACTGTTATACTTTTGAAAGACCAACATATAAAACACAATAGTTTTACATAACATTGAACCCTAACATTTAAATTTTGTTTTATATACAGCACAGTTTGTGAACCAGAAATGAACAAAATCTCAATACAACAAACATGCAGTCGCACTATGAACGTGTGTGTGTGTGTGTTGTGAGAGATTGGGGTGAAATATGTCTCACAGTTGCAAAGAAGAAACAGTCTGACATTTTGACACCCTTTGACCTCTAGTTTGACCTGCTGGGTCAAATTGACCTGAACAGTGCAGGAGGTGGTTGCAAATATGTGAGATGAACCAGTTTCAATACTGTATGTGATTACACTAATTAAGGCAAGCAGAAGAAGTTCACACTGGAAAAAAATACTTTGAACTATTTTTCCTAGATCTTGTAACTTTAAAACATGGTCAGTTTGACCCGGAACATAACGGGGGTTAATCAGCAAATTAAAAGCAGACATGAACAACAACAGACAAACAGATTAAAAATTGGTTGAGAGTAAAGCCCCCACCACACACAGCAAGAATGTGGAGGAACCATTCCAACACGGCAAATATTCCCATAATTCAACACGGTCAGGAGGAAAGAGGTGTGGTCAGCCATGGTTCGAACACATCTGGACTGCCTCGTGCACACCTGCAGGATGCAGCCCAAACATATTTCAGACAACAGTCAGATGACACAGACTGCTGTCAGACGTCACCAACACTGGAGCTCTCACTCACTCACTCACTCACTCACTCACTCACTCACTCACTCACTCACTCACTCACTCACTCAAATCTCCGCTCGTCCTCACATTCCCAGCGCTAAACTGACCTCTCATCAGTGTGTGTCTCACATGACTGAATGCGTTTGTAGAACAGGTGATCTGAGTGATGAGTGTGTGTCCACTCAGCTGCGCGCGTGTGTATTCACAATGGCTGAACGAGCTGTGTGTGCCTGCGTGTGTAGAACAGGTGATCAAAGAATTGTGCGAGTGTGTAGCTGAAATGTTCGCTCAGCTGCGTGTGTATGTGTAAACGCTGTACCAGCCACTCCGTGGGGCGCGCATGTGCACGTGAGCACAGGAGCTGTCCATCCAGAGAGGCACAGACAGATTGACAGCTGTCAGTGATCACCTGCTGTTAGTCCGGTGAAAAATCCCTTTAGGTATTAGACTGGCAACTGCTAGATATTATTTGTCCGGCTGGACTCCATAACTGCTGGTTGAACTGTGCTGGCAGTGTGCCAACTTCCCACGTGTGCATCTTTTAGATGGAGCCAGTGGACTTTTCCCTTTCTCTTTTTTAAACTTTTTTGTTGTCATTTTACTTGATACATATTTTAACACAACTGTAGTTGGATTATCATTGTGGGACGGCGCTTCACGTGGGATTTCATTATACCAGAGGTGGATTATGCATTTGTCATCTAGTCAATGTTGCCCGCACACAGTGCAGCTGCGTGAAAGGGACTTGACCAACTGTCTGCGCTGTGGAGTGCGAGGTGCCCCAGGTGAGTTACATGTTTGTTTATGTCGTCATGTGCTGGGAAAACATTTCCACTTCATACCTACTACAGATGTAGGAGGTGTACATGTAATAATATGTGTGTTACAGCGGTGACATCCTGTTCACCTGCGTTGTGGTGCTGCAGCGAGCCTTAGACACGTGCACAGTGCCTATGTGACACTGTGTGTGCATGTCATCACACTAAAACATTTCCTTTGGCCTCCCTGGCCGGGGTGCAGTGGAGGTGGACTAACGTGGTCCAGCATGTCAGCAGGCTTTGATGTTACCGACTGATCTCAGAGCTCACTCCACCATCATCACATCATTCCAGATGCTGTTTTGATGCTATCAGAATATGTACGTTGTGGTCAGATGGTTGTCAGATTACATATGGACCGCTGTCAGATAGGTGTCACATCTCAAAGGTGTCCGGAGGGATTTGAACATGTGCATCACATAGTGTCACGTATATCCAAGCTGGTCTCATAGCAAGTCGTGATTCAGGAGCACGAAATACACATTAATCTATTGGTTCTTGATATTGTGATGAAAAGCGCCTCATTTTCATCACGGCAGCACAAATTCATTCTAATTCATTCCGTGATGGCTGCATGAAATTAAAAGTGAAGCGGGGGGGGGGGGGGGGGGGGGGGGGGGGGGGGGGGGGGTGGTTTGGTGGTTATGATTAGGGTGGGGGAAAATAGTAAGATTAGGGTCGGGGGTAGGAGTAGGATTAGGAATAGTGAGTTAAAAAAAACCCTGTCACAAAAATTTGACAAAAAAACAAATAAAAAACAAAACAAAAAAAACTTGAGACTGGGCTGGTATATCCTGAAAACACAAAACCAAACATGCATTTGTAATTAATACTAATAATAGTTATATAACTATATTTCGCAGGAATCAAAGTACAAAACAAAAAAACTCCAACAATAAAAGAATAAATGCAACTCATAAAAGTACACTGTAAAAAATGCACAAAAATTCCAAATTAAAGAACTGATAATGCAGGAAAAAATGGTGTGACTTTTTTTCTGTTCAAGAGGCATTTTTTGACAGGCGTGACCAAGTGAGAAACTTGGTTCACTCCAAAACAGAGGACAATCCCAACTTTATAGCAGAAATAAATAAATAAATAAATATTTTCAGCCTGATACAAAAAATGGCTTTGGTCTGTCTACGGTGTATCTTGAAAATATGCAGAGTGCGTCACTTATTCACATTTTATTATTATACAACCTTATTTCAAAATGGATGAAATTTTTTCCCTCAAAATTCTACATACAACACCCCATAAGGCGATGTAAAAAACATTTTTTTTTCTTTGATTTTTGCAAATGTATTAAAAATAAAGAACTAAGGAATCATATACATACAAAAGTATTCACACTCTTTGTTCAATACTTTTTTTTGATGCACCTTTGACATAAATTACAGCCTCAAGGCTTTGCCCCCCAGACCCCCAACCAGGGCCTTATTTGCCTCTCATATGCCTGGAAGTTCCTCACCATGCCATTTTTTTTTCAGTAAAATGGCTCTGGGAACCATTAGCATGGCGAAAACCCTTCAGACCCTCCAACCAGGGTCTTATTGATCCCCCACCATTTTAAGCATTTCTCTTTATTTGCCTCTCACATGACTGGAAACTCCTCACCCTCTCACAATGTCATTTAGGTCCTTCAGATTTTTTTAACTAAAACCCTTCAGCTTCAAAAATATCGCAGATTCTTGATCAGTTTTGAAGTTGTCACAGACAACAGAAATCTGAGTGGTGTGCTAAGTGGCCAGTTTCAATCAATCAATCAATCAATCAATCAATCAATCAATATTTATTTATAAAGGGGCTTCACAGCAGCCAGACTCTGTCCAAAGTGCTTCACATTAAATCAAACATTCACAAAAATAAAACACACATACAATAAAGTTCAAACAGCACATAAAAACAGACCGTGTCACAGCACCACGAGGTGTTAAAAGTCACCTTAATAGATTTTGTTTTTGTTTTTCTTTTGCTTAAATTTAAATTTTTTGGGTACTACATTCTACTTACTTTGAAATCTGAGACGTGTTGTTGGTCGCACATCTGGCCACTCCATCTGTGAGCTTTAAGCAGTGTGCTTAGCAACACCAGCGACTGGTCTAAGGTGGAAACAAACCGGATGTGATGTCGCCGTGACAGGCTCGTCAAGGCAAACGAGGCGGATACTGATTGATGCACAAGCAAATTGAAAGTGATGTTGCCGTGACAGGACCTCATGGCAGATGAAATGGATGGTATGTCACAGTACCCACATTCAAAATTGCAGTGCCCATGGATTTTGGGTCCTCATGGCAGATGACGCAGATGGCCCAGTTGGATTTTATTTATTTATTTTTTTGTCATCACCCAAACATCTCATTTGGCCTTAGGCCTCACTCGGTGTTCTGTATCATTTAATAAACACCCAAACCCAGGTTAGGTGGTTCGGACTCTAGAGAGGGTCATGGTCAGGCATCTTTGTGCACACATGGATCCAGTGGTGGGCACAGCTAACGAAAAAGTTAGCTTCGATAACCATTCATCAGATAACTGAAAAATTAACTTTAATGATGATAAACCGATAAACTGCTAAAAAAAAAACTTTATTACAGATAACTATTAGTATTGATTTGGATGCGGCCACATCGGATTACACTGTTGGCTTCTGATATACCAGTTTCACATTTGGATGCGGCCACATCGGATTACACTGTTGGCTTCTGATATACCAGTTTCACATTTGGATGCGGCCACATCGGATTACACTGTTGGCTTCTGATATACCAGTTTCACATTTGGATGCGGCCACATCGGATTACACTGTTGGCTTCTGATATACCAGTTTCACATTTGGATGCGGCCACATCGGATTACACTGTTGGCTTCTGATATACCAGTTTCACATTTGGATGCGGCCACATCGGATTACACTGTTGGCTTCTGATATACCAGTTTCACATTTGGATGCGGCCACATCGGATTACACTGTTGGCTTCTGATATACCAGTTTCACATTTGGATGCGGCCACATCAGATTACACTGTTGGCTTCTGATATACCAGTTTCACATTTGGATGCGGCCACATCGGATTACACTGTTGGCTTCTGATATACCAGTTTCACTTTAAGCGCTGCAGGGGCTGCTGGGTAAATTCAAGGATCACAAACACACAAGAACACACAAAAATGAATGAAAAAAAAAACAAAAAACCAAACACTGTCATCATCTTCCAAAAGCAGTGAAACACAGTATTAGAAGTCACAATTTATGTCGGTATTACATAGTCTGTCATTACGAGCTAAAAGATGACACTTTTTTTCACACGCTTTAAACCCTGCAGCTTAAACGACCGAAATACGTCCATTATATTTTACTCTGCCATTGATTGGCAGAGTAAAATACACGTAGTAAATATAAATTCTTGCCTGTTAGTTTCAGTGGGATTCATCTGAAAAAATAATGTCCTTGAGATTATCCAAAGCTGTTAAAACGGTGAAGAAATGTCCCAGTCTGGACACAGCTATGCCGTGAGAGCTCCTCTCTCCCACCGAATCTTGGCGATACCATCAGCCACAAAGAAATAAAATAAAATGATGTAAAAATTAGCCTGTTTTTGTTTTTGGGTGATTCTTTAACTACGGGCACTATTGGCCTTGTAAATGTAATTTCCACCACACCATTGCCTTACAATATAAAGCGCCTTGGGGCAACTGTTTGTTGTGATTTGGCGCTATATACATGTGCTCTGATGTCACTGTTTATCTCCATAGAAACTACCCAAACAATCTTTCATACAAACTGTTTAGGGACATTACAGTGTTGTGGTGGAAATTACGGCAATAGTGTGGGACAACTACATTTTGTTTAAAAAAATCACAACAGTTGTATGACATTGAATACCCCAATTATGTTTTGATTATTTTACTGATATTTTATTCAGAGATATTTTAAAACATTAGAAAAAAAACGTTTCTTTACCATTCATTTTTATCATTGAAGATCAAAAGTCTGGGTGTGGGACAAGCACAAAATGGCAATATTTGCATATAACGATGCTGAAAAAAGGTGGAAAAAGTCATCATAGACTACTAGAACAAATTTCGTAACACACTTTCATTGTAAAGATAACTATAAAAGTGTGAAATTTCCCCTTTTTCTGTTTTTCATACAATATGATCAAAGGACATAAGTGCCCATAGTCTAAGAATCACCCTTTTGTGTTGAGCGGGTTTCTTCTTCTTTCGGATCCAATGCTGGATGGCACCAGCTTAAGGTGCATTTACCGCCATCTACCGGGCTGGTGACTGATCACTGAGATTTTACAAAACCTCCTGGCAGCCGTAGTCATTTGTTTAGATGCAATGAAGTAATCCAGTGTCTTTTAGACATTTAAACAAATCTTTTTTTGCACAATGTGTGATGGGTTTTGCAGCAGATTTCCAAGGGACAACCCTGTAATGTCCAAAGTGAATCTGAACTACACTACCCACAATGCCCCCTGTGTTGATCAGCCAGTAACGTTTTGCACTTAATGATGATGTCATCAGCAAGCGACAGCCAGTCTGCCATAAATTAAGTTGGTTCCACTCCTCCAGCCAAGGCAAAGGAGTCGGTATCGGGTTATTTGGTCACGTGACTTTTAGTCAGGATTCTGACATTTTGCTGATTAGCTGAGACACGCCACTCTCTGATTGGCTGCAACTTTTGTTTACAACATTTCAAACCTCCAAATGTTTTCGGTTGCCATGCGAATTCCAGACACACAAAGCAAATACCTGGTTTCCATTTTGGTTTGACAGGGGTGAGATAAACTCCCACCCTGACATTTGGTAACTAGTTTGTCTCACTTTTCAACTCTTTCGGTTTGTTTTTCGCATTTTCAGCGGTTACACCACAGCCAATTACAAAGCGTGGCGTGATAGCCAATAGTGGCCGACGTATCAGATGGACCAATCACAGCCATGTTTTCAAAAACATGCTACCAGTCTCTTTGTACAAGAGACTGTGGTACCAGTGCTCGCCATAAATAAGCACACAACAGATGGACTAAAATGTTTGATTTTTAGGGTTTCCAAATGTTTTTGACAGTTAAACTTTGCTCACTTTTTAATATATCAGACTGAAAGTTATCAGAACTAAATTTATCGGAAGATAATTCATCTGATGATGGTTTTAAAGCTTATCTGCCAGCAAAACCATTAGTTTTGATAATTATGTGCTATCGGATTAGCTGAGCAGCATGGATCCACCTGTGGTCCACTCCTCTTTGCATTAATGTGTTCATTATAGTGCTGCTGTGAACATGGTGACTCCAGAACATATCTGCTGTTTCAGGTCTCTATAGAAAACCTGTGGGTGACATCATGCAGGCATTGTCCAGCTTGTGTGTGTGTGTGTGTGTGTACGAGGTCTATTAGAAAAGTATCCAACCTTATTTTTTTTCAAAAACCATATGGATTTGAATCACGTGTGATTGCGTCAGACAAGCTTGAACCCTCGTGCGCATGCGTGAGTTTTTCCACGCCTGTCGGTTGCGTCATTCACCTGTGAGCAGGCTTTGAGTGAGGAGAGGTCCACCCCCTCGGCGGATTTTCATTGTCAGGAAATAGCGGAATGATTTGGGCTTTTTTTCCATCAGAATTTTTTCAGAAGCTGTTAGAGACTGGCAGCTGGAAACCATTTGAAAAATTTGTCTGGCTTTCGGTGAAAATTTTACGGGCTTCACAGAGAATAAGGACTGTTACTACAACTTTAAGGATGGCTTTAAGGACGCTCGGCGCGCCGCGCTCCGTGCTGCCATCGAGAGCCACAAACCTCCGGATCATTTCTAAACGGATGGCTCTGTGGATCCGAGACCGTCGTGTGCACTTTCTCTGGTTATCACAAGAGCTGGACATCAGCCATTTTCCAGCAGATTTCACTTTTAACAAGAGATTTTGTCATGGAAATCCAAGCGGAGGCTTCGCGCGTCACAATGGATTTGCTACTGGAGCGAGACAAAACCACCTCTGTTTTGGTCTCACAGGACGGCTTTGAGATGGCGTTCAGACAGCTGTCTGTGGTTTTTATCGAGTGATTATCCGAGAAATTGTGGATGTGCCTGGACATGCCAGAACATGCCCTGTGAGGCTTCATCATGGCGTTGCTTTGCGCCATGCGGCACCGCCGCGACGCGCGGTATTCCTCCACACGTCTGTCTCAATGTGCCAAAAAAGTGCTTTTGTCCACGTCTTTTCACAATTTCTGTACTAGTCAGATGACGTCCCGGATAAAACACAGCATCCAGTTTGGAAATGAACGGCACATTCCACTATTACAGGAGTTTTTGTCATGGAAAGAGGAGCGGAGGCTTCGCGCGTCGTGGCAGTGCCACATGGCGCACAGCAACGCCGTGATGAAGCTTCACGGGACATGTTCTGGCATGTCCAGGCACATCCACAATTTCTCAGATAATCACTCTTTAAAAACCACCGACAGCTGTCTGAACGGCATCTTAAAGCCGTCCTGTGAGACCAAAACGGAGGTGGTTTTGTCTCGTTCCACTAGCGAATCCATCGTGACGCGCGAAGCATCTGCTCGGCTTTCCATGACAAAATCTCTTGTTAAAAGTGAAATCTGCCGGAAAATGGCTGATGTCCAGCTCTTGTGATAACCAGAGAAATTGTACACGATGGTCATGGATCCACAGAGCCATCCGTTTAGAAATGATCCGGTGGTTTGTGGCTCTCGATGGCGGCACGGAGCGTGGCGCGCCGAGCGTCCTTAAAGCTGTAGTAACACTCCTTATTCTCTGTGAAGCCCGTAAAATTTTCACCAAAAGCCAGATAAATTTTTCAAATGGTTTCCAGCTGCCAGTCTCTAACAGTTTCTGAAAAAATTCTGATGGAAAAAAAGCCCAAATCATTCCGCCATTTCCTGACAATGAAAATCCGCCGAGGGGGCTGGACCACTCCTCACTCAAAGCCTGCTCACAGGCGAATGACGCAACCGACAGGCGTGGAAAAACTCACGCATGCGCATGAAGGTTCAAGTTTGTCTGACGCAATCACACGTGATTCAAATCGATATGGTTTTTGAAAAAAATAATAAGGTCGGATACTTTTCCCATAGACCTCGTGTGTGTGTGTGTGTGTGTGTGTGTGTGTGTGTGTGTGTGTGTGTGTGTGTGTGTATATATATATATATATATATATATATATATATACATAGTCTACAGGTGCAGCATATACTCTGTTGAGTTCAGTTGTTTGAAGTGACGTTTTCAATGCCAAACGAGGCCACTGCCCAGAATCACTGTTTAACGATGTCTTGCAGGTTCATCCATCCATCCATATTCTAGACCCGCTTACCCAGTTAATGGTCACGGGGGGAGGTGGGGTGCTGCTGGAGCCTGTCCCAGCAGTCACAGGTGTGCACCCTGGACAGGACGTCAGTCCATCACACTACTGCACTTTCAGGATTTACAGAATTCCCTTGCTAGAAGTGTCTTTCTAAAGGACAAGCCAGTGCACCTCATTAGCAGTGTTTCCCTGAGTATGTATATTTTTGAGATCATGTGTAACATTTAATTTCTTGTAGATTTATGCTTGTCTGGTTTTTCAAACTCATCACCTGCTGGTGTGACAGCGCTCATCCAGCCTCCACCTCCATCCTGTTTCCACGTCTCAGAGGATCAATGAGGTTCTGATTTGATTTAAACAGTGTTAGCTGGACGTGTGTTATTAATATTCACACATACACCTCTGATCCATCTGCTGTTTCAACCTCTGCAAGTCAAGTCATCTCTGCATTTTTCCAGTTTGTAAAAATGTCAACGTTTCTTCAGATTCTTTTAACCAAAGCAGCACAAATGCACAAATTTGACCCTGCTGCCTCTCAGATAAGTTCAGAATGATAAATAATAATAATAATAATAATAATAATAATAATAATAATAATAATAATAATAATAATAATACATAATCAGCTCAGTGAAATATTATAGCAGCAAACCAACAGACACCATTTTAAACATGAAGGTAATGTTTTATCTGCGAGCGCTGACTTTCATTCTTTAGTATGTTTTTCACATACTTACATACATTTAATTTCAGGTTGTCAAGAAGCATTTCATATTTTACAGTTTTGTGGTAAAACACATCTGTGTCTGTGATCACCTTTTTTTAAAGATCAGCACTTTGACAAATTGAGGTTGGACTTAAATTTGATTTAATTAATTCTCATGTTCTGCATCATGACTGCATTTGGATTACCCAGAATGCATGTTACTGAGGCGAAAAGAGGGTCTCTCACACACACACACACACACACACACACACACACACACACACACACACACACACACACACACACACACACACACACACACACACACACTGCAGCAGCCATCTGCTGTGTGGTGTCTGTCAGTAGCTGCGGTTACATGGACCACAAGTAATCTGATTGAACATTTAGACTGAACAGTCAGATCAAAATCACACCATGTAAACAGCTCCATCTGATTAGATTTGTCCAATCCGATCGAAATTATGATCGGGTCACAGGATTTAGTGTAAACCTGTTTCTAAGCCGATCGGCTTCCATGTAAACGGAATGTCAGATTGTCCGCCTGTGAGGCGCCTTGTTGTGCATATCTGTTACGTCACATCACCACGTGACGCTTCCTGCTCAGTGTTCGCGAAAATGGCAACGGAAACACAGAGCTGGACTTTACAAGAGACAACACTCCTCCTCAACGTATTAATAGAATTTAAAATAAGTGGCAAAGCTTGACAGCATCACAGACCTGTGTCTGAAGTCATCAGGTCAGTTGAGCAAATTAAAAGCCGCTGAGAAGCAACGAGTGCTTTCTAGAAGGAGAAGCTTAAAACGAGCAGAAGCAGTGCAGCTCCAACCAACTTCACTTATTTTGAATTAATGGAGTAAGAACTGGAGGATGACTACTCTCCAAGGAGGACACTGGAGTAGAAGCTGGTTTTCCACCGGAGGAAATTTCACTGGACAGCCTGGAGGTAAGTCCTGATAAAATCACGCTAACGCATCAATTCTTTCTTTTTTTTCTTTTTAAACGAGACGTGCTTTGAGCCAAATGTGTGGATTTAGCTCAAGTTGGGGATTCATGTTATTGCATATGTTTATTAGCGGAGAAAACTGCATGAACACAGTCTGTCGTTGAGTTAACACTCTTTATCCTCGTTCACTTTAGTACATCACATTCATTACTGTTTTCATATACACAGATGATGATGTAAAGAGCACGTCAGAGGAGACTGATGACAGCAGCTGTCCATAAAGATGACAGAGGAGGCTCCAGACAAAAAAAAAAATAGTTTTTTAAAGAGTAATATGCTGCAAAATAAAACCACAGTGAGTTCTTGAAATTTCCTGTAGAGCTTGTTGAAAAAATAATGTTCAAAGTTATTGTATATTTATTTATTTGGCGTGCTTTATTATTTTAGAAATGGTAATATTACAAAGTTCCAGCAGAATATGACAGTTAATGTCCTTTAGACAGTTGAGACACAAACATATTTTCATTTCATTTTTGTTTTCCTGTTTTGAGCTTTGTGAAGTAAAAGCTGTGTGGACGAGTTACAACATATTTGAATACAGAAGCAGGATGATTCGTTGGTAGAATACATGACTGAGAGATCCACAAAGAGAAAAACTTTTTTTTTCTTTGCTAACTGAAATTATACATTCTTTCTAGATCATCTGGTGATGTCGAGCTCCTGGGTGATTGGTCAGACCAGCAGAGATCTTTCCTGGACAACATGCAACAGCAGCATGAGAGGAATCTGGAAAGAGAAGAGAGACTTCTTTCCAGGTTCATGGAAGAAAGTACCCGCTCAACTGAAAGCATTATAGGGCAACTGCTTGATGGTCTGCAGGCTCTCCTTTCTCAGTCCTACTCATCAGCTCCACATTTACATGAACAAAGTTAGTCGAGTACCTCGCTGAGACAAGCATGGAACAGCCCGAAAACGACCACTCATCCCAAGTGTTACTTCAAATACAGCTGGATTTTCTAAACTGCAGCAGCTGTAGGTTTTCCAAAGTACTCAATATGCTCAGAATGACCAGTACATGTTTAGAAGGGTCATAGAAGAGTGTAAAATTTTTAATTTTGATATTTTAAGAAAAAAAAAACACACATTAGGTCAAATGACCTACATACAGTCTGGAATCACCACATATTTAGTATCTTAAACTTTCTGTTGTGGCTGTTCCCTGATAATCTTTAAAACATGTAAGACCTCTAGATCCTGTTGTCTGCCAAAGATACAAGGTTTGTTTTGTATTTTTCCACTTTAAATGCATATTCCATTGATAACAGTAGGACTGAAAATAAAACTTTCATTATATTTGGAACATGTTCATTTTCTTTCGATGTGTGGTAACACGTTGACCCACTTATTTTAGCCATTTACTCCTAAAATATCTAAATAGAAATTTGACACTTTTCTTTGACCCAAAGATGCACTGGTCATTTTCAACACCTTGGAAATTCTCAAGCTGCTGCTGTTTAGAAAATGTATCTGTATTTGAAGTAACACTTGGGATGAAAAAGGGTTTGGGCATTTTGGGCTGTTTGTCCTGGACAGAGATTTTGGCACATATCTCAAGTTGTTCATTGGAACAGGTGAGTTAACCTCTCCTAAATGATGTGCACGCATATTAGCGAGGTCCTCTACTAAGTCCATTATTTCATCACCAATCACAGCGAGCCACCTGACGACCTGCCACATCGGCACACTCAGAATAATCAAAATAACAGTGGAAACTTTGACTACAGCCCACACAACATGTAGAAACTGAATATAAGAAACTAGCCCTGATGTTTAGTTTCTTCCAGTTTTTCCTGTAATTATGTCATTGTGCCTTTAGGGTTTGGTTTTATGATCTGACTTCACGGTAACACCAGTTTAAGAAGTAATGCTGAGCGCTGATGTAAGTGTATAAAAGTTTTTAGCACAGTATTTTATTTTTAACCAGGTTGTTGTGGTGTTGCAAATGGTAAATGGTAAATGGACTGCATTTATATAGCGCTTTTCCATCTGAATCAGACGCTCAAAGCGCTTTACAGTTATGCCTCACATTCACCCCGATGTCAGGGTGCTGCCATACAAGGCGCTCACTACACACCGGGAGCAATAGGGGATTAAAGGCCTTGCCCAAGGGCCCTTAGTGATTTTCCAGTCAGGTGGGGATTTGAACCCATGATCTTCTGGACTCAAGCCCAACACCTTAACCACTAGACCATCACCTCCTCCAGGTTTGCCAGGTTTTTATTTTATGTATGTTGTCTGGAAGAAAGTTGAATTCACTTTAATAAAAAAAGGAGAAAATGGGTTTGTCAGATTTTTTTTTTATTTTATTATTTTGTGAATGGAGATGACCATTTCAGAGAGGGAAGTGATTGAACATGGTCCAGGCTGAGGGAAGATGCCATCAAAGTGACCAGCGTTCTCCAACTAGTTGTTGCTTGCGTTGTTCCTCATTTTGACAGAAATTATGATGTGCACAGCAGGTTGTTATCACAACTGGTGTAAAGGTGAAGTGAAAATCTCTTCAGTAGCACCCACCACCTCAACTTCAAAATCCCTCAAGTGTTTTCTGCTGTCACACAGAGTGAGCTGAGGTTCACATGAACAGATTTCTCCTCTGGGGTCAGATGTGTAGAATTTATGAAGCCTTTCAGCAACCAGTCGAGGAGTGGATCTGCAGGTCACCACTTATTTGTAGTCATACGTCTTCTCCCTCAGTGTTTTTCACACCCTAAAACAGAAAATGGTTACTTTTTTTTAATTGTTATGTTTAATGAGCAATTATATCCTTAAGAATAAATCAGGGGAAAAACGCACAGGGTGTAGTGGATATGACCTTTTTTTTCTCTCCAAGTTTTAAAGGTACCTTTGGCAGGAGATGAGCTCTGAAAAAGGTCTGAATGGCACAAAACATTGGAATCTGGGTTTTTCCAGTCATTTTGCAACTGATACTCCAAAACCTAAAAGCAAACAACTTGTTTTAGTTGAGTAAAGTAAGTAGGAAATGTAAAAAGTCCTCACAAGGTTTGTTTCATTTATTCATGAAACTGCTTTATTGTCATATTTTGAAAAAGTTCATTGTTTAAAATAAGTTTTGTGAGATTTCATAGTGGGTCTACCTAAAAGCCACAGAAAGAAGTTAGCAGAAATCACAAAAGTAGTAGCTGTGATGTTATTGTGGGTCAATGAAAATGACATTCAGAAATAACCCACCTGCATGTGTCTGTGAGTCCTGTCAGTTATTTGAGGGATATGATGCATTTCCTCAAAGCTCCATCTGATCTCCAAGGCTTCATTTTTATTTGGCTTGTAAATCAGGTGTTTAATCTGTCGGTCTTTTCATTACGGCTTTACTAAACATGTAACCGTGCTCTGTACCACATCGCATTCTGCCACACTCATCTCTTTCCTGAAGAAAAAGCATGTTACTGATGCTGCAGTTTCAAAAGAAACATACAAAGAATAACTGTAATCGTGATTACTCCAGCAAACAAATCCATTGTATAAGGGCGGCTCATTTGCGAATGTCACAAATGGCAGACGTCACAACGCAAAGCATTATGGGACTGCCCTACTGACTGAATTGGATCGTAATCGCGGTGCATGTAAACACACAAAGCAAGCTGATCACTTTAGGGCACATTCATGTAAACAGGACAATCTGATCCACCAATCGGATAGAATTCAATCAGATCACAAATAAAGTGTCCATGTAAACGTGGCTAGTGTTGCTTTGGCCTTTAAAGCCTCGTCAGCACCAGATGCTTTTTCCGTCTTGGGAACAGTGACTGTCAGGAAGGGAGCAGCTTCGTATCCAGGGTGGGGTCCTGCAGTCTTCATGGGGCAGTACAGGTGGCATGAAGGACGTGGACCTCAGAGGTAGACCACAGAAGATGGCCCTGCATTGTCCCACTGCAAAGACATTTTGTCCCACAAACTCTCATTTCCTGTTTGTGTTTTTTAATCTGTTCATCAGCTGACTGAAGCTGCAGCTTCAGCGGCAGCACAGCATACTGCATCTCTTCACGAGTCATACAACTCTGAAATACTTTGTTAAACCAATGAACAGTCAACAATATAATCCATCATTACTTTATCTTAAAAGGCAGCAGCTTTCCTTCTAGCCTTTAGTCAGCTGTCCTACCTCTGGATCCTCAGTTATTGCAAATGCACACTGTGCTGCAAACAGAGACTTTAACCTGAGTGTTGTAGTTTTTAAAGACTTCCCTATATTTGCTATGTGCTGTGATCGACAGCTCTGCAATGGGAGCTGTTGTCACAATGGTGTTCTGGTCCACTCGATGGCACATAAATGCTCCCGCCATTGTTGCAAGGTCAGACTATAGATACACAACATAATAACACATGCAAATAAAATAGGAAAAGTGTTAGTAACAGATTTACTCTTTGACAATCTCCTCATTCTTCTGTGACTTTTTTTTTCCCTTTTGCCCTCTTCATCCTGTTTTTGGTCCTCCTCTTCTTGCCATCATCTGATGGTAGTGGTGATGAGCAATACTCAGACAAACATTCTAATGCTGTGTTGGTGGAAAGACTTATTGCATCTCTGGAATCCTTTTTAGAGCAGGTGTCCTTTTTAAGAACTGTAAAAACAAATCTAAAAGATAAACACAAGAATAGACTCACTTTGCTGTATAATTGTAAAGTTAGAGCAAATAGAGAAATACACACAGGAACAACATGTACAGCACATCTTAATATCGTGAAAAAGATTTACCTGATGCCAACTGCATCTTCAGAAAGTTTCCTTCCTTAGTCAGTGCATTGATTTTTGTCATTTTGCCATTCTTCCTTCATCTCCAGCATTTTTATTTCATATCATCTTTTTCAACCAACATCACATTTGAGGCCATGGGAAAACTGGAGGCAGAGGGCACAGGGAAGTCCATTTATTAAAATAGAAGAAAACTAGAAAATTACACTGAATTATGGAAACACAGAAACAAAAATGTAAGTGCTTTGAGAAAATATTGAGACATGATAAAGTGCAATATAAATTTTGGCATTATTATTATTAGTTTTTTTTATTATTATTTTAAACAATGCAGAAATACTTAAAGTGAAAAGTAGTCAAGACTAAAAAGGTATAAGACAGGATTTAAAAAAAATCAGAGCAAATCATACACGTATATATATTTTTTCATAGTTGTGTGAATAATGCAGTTTTATATTAATGCTCTCTGTGGTGAGTCTTGTGAGTGACACCAGGATTGCAGTCACTGACATGTATGTAAAAATATCTGGGTATCTCATTGGTCTATAAACGCCGTACAAACCGTTGAAGCAAACGAGCGGCGATGTTACCACTCACAAGCTAGGTGGACCACACGTAGTCATAACTGAGCTGATTCTCTCATTTCCTTCCTTTTGTTTTCAGTTGTAACCTTCATCCCTCCTAATCTGTGTCTGCCATGATTAGCTATTTCATTTATTTCCTTTCTTCTTTTAGTACTTTGACACTTTCTTCCCCTTCTATTCTCAGTTACACATCTCACTGGGACAAATACTCAGTTCTCCTCAGCACTGCCAGTGTCATGTATCACAGACATTCATTCATTCATTCATCTTCTACTGCTTAGTCCATTTAAGGGTCGCGAGGGGCTGGAGCCTATCCCAGCAGCCACAGAGCACGAGGCGGGGTACACCCAGGACAGGACGCCAGTCACAGGGCCACAAACAAACACACACACACACACACCTATGGACAATTTAAAGATCCCAGTCCACCTAACCCGCATGTCTTTGGATGTGGGAGGAAACCGGAGCACCCGGAGGAAACCCACGCAAACACGGGGAGAACATGCAAACTCCACACAGAAAGGCCACGGGAATTGAACCCATGACCTTCTCGCCATGAGGCAACAGTGCTAACCACTAAGCCACCGTGCTGCCCATATCACAGACACCCATGCTGAATTCAGAAATGTAATTTTTTGATTTCTTATGCTTCTAATGTCATTGTCACATAGGATGGAATGGTTACAGTTTTCTGAATATTTTGTCAGATGTTTTTAATTTCTGTTCACTTTTTCATTTAAACTGTAATGATGACATGTCCATGATAAATGTCATGGACTTTTCCATGAAATTTGAATTTTGACTGTATTCCTACTTACATTTTTTCTACGTTAAGTCTCCTTCACTCTGTTCACTTTACCTACAATATTCACGTACATTCATTGCTGTAATTTCATTCACCTGCTCAGTTTTTATACAGCTTAGTTTAACTTTTTTCTTCAAGCATAAAATACAGCATGCATCTCATTTTCAGGCTTATTCCCCTCACGTTTACGTGTACATAAATTATGACAGTTGGATTTTTTTTTATTATAATTCTTTAATCAAAGTTTATACAGGTTTGTTGTAATTATCAGCAAATCTGTCTGTCTGTATTGGTTCCATACCAAAAACAAAAGTGGTTTCAAATAATGAAGTTATCTTGTGCATCTTAGCTTGTAAATTTGGTACACACATAACATTATGCTCCTTAAACAATGCACTACATTCGTCCTTAAAATATCAAACATTCATGGACTCAATAAGCCTTTTCACACTCTGGGAATGCACATGCGTGACCAGGTTGGTTCAAAGGTCAAGAGGTGTAAAGATGTAAACAGACGCTCAGTCGGTCAGTGACAGCGTCAGTCAAACAACTGTCTAAAGTGAAAATGCTGTTGTTTTACCAAGCCATTACAATATAAATAATCTAAATAATTACCTTTGAGATTATCCCAGACACTTTCTCCACCCCATGAAACGGACAAGAAAATGAAGCTGCTGGAGAAAATTCCTCTGTGCTTCCAGAGCGATTAGAGATGGTTTTATCAGACAA
The DNA here is from genome assembly GCF_902500255.1 of Thalassophryne amazonica. Taxonomy (NCBI): domain Eukaryota; kingdom Metazoa; phylum Chordata; class Actinopteri; order Batrachoidiformes; family Batrachoididae; genus Thalassophryne; species Thalassophryne amazonica. Next base: position 144,336,899 of record NC_047105.1, on the reverse strand, counting down.
TCTCTGAGAGCAAATGACGAATCCACTACGAAATAATTATTTTAATTAATGCAGCGTCCAGCAGCACACAGCGCTGCATCCAGCGGGTCACGTTAGCCTGGCGAACTGTGCACATTTTAAGTGCACGGCAGTGCCATCGAGTCATGCCGTCTCTTATCATCCAGCCAGCTGGACTCGATTCGGATATGGGGTCAGGGAATGATTTGCTGTTGTCATCTTTTAAAAGGGCAGCATAATCTGTTGCCTTGCTTGTTTGTGAGACAAATCAATGCATTTTATCCCACCTGTGTTTATTATTCATTGATCCAAATAACTTGCACATTTGCCCATAAGCCTAATAAATGTCACAGAACATGCAAGGATACGGACCAGGCAGTTACTTCATGATTATTTCCTCGAGACACCACTCAGCTGCCATTCACCAACCAGATCCATGATTAATTTTATTTCATTCTTCACGAATAATTAATTTCGGACACTCTGAAACACGAACGTATAGTGTACAAGACTTACAGAGGTCCGCAAACTGAAACAGTGATCAGCTGAAGTTTACAAATAGTCTCTGTCTGGGTCGGCAGTGAGTCCAGTTGGGCAAAACCTGAATTTTCACTTCATGTGCAGCATAAGCTTCAGTTTTACTCCTTACCAATACTACATTTTAACAAAAAAATCTTTCAAGGAATCACCATTCCAATGGGAAAAAAATAATCAAAGTCTGTGTCATTGTGGCTGCCCACAGAGTCAGTCATGATGCCTTGAGATTGCAGTTTACACCTCTTGCTCTTTGACCTCACACATCAGACCTGGAAGACTTGAGAGTGTGAAAAGGTGTATTCATTGGAAAAGCATTTACCATTAATCATGGATTCTTATTGAATTGAATAACAGGAAAAGCCACATTGTATCTGTGTTGTTCTCCAAAAGATTTCACTACAAACTCTACGTCCTTCGTCCACAGCCTTTGAACTGGCGATTTGTGCAGTTTACACATGCAGCACGTTGCAGCAAAATCACCAGGAAGTGGTTCATGGGAGTGGTAATACGGCAGCTGCGCCACGTCAAGAATATTACCTAATGCTAATTAGCTTGTTAGCAACTATTCAGTAACAAAAATACACTTACTGCTTGTTTCACTGCTTGCTGTATATAGTGACATTATTTCTGCTGTTCCCCTCTCCTCACTGGCACTGGATGTGTTGTTCCTGGCATGTTCCTGTATATCATTTCCGTCATACGTTGGCATATTTAAAATTTTAACAGGCAACTGTTGCATGGTGTACCGTCCTCTGTTGATCACGTCATAAAAGTGAGACGGAGAGCATCTGAGCGGTGCGTGTGCAGGGAACGGCGCCAGTGGTGGTCCTTGGGAAATAGTCTTCACTTTGGAAAAGTTCACAAAAAGACTTAACTAGCTAATAATAATGAAGGAAAAGCTTTTGACCGAGTAGCGTTTTTCTTGATCGAAAAACATTGACGTTGTTTGATTGAAATACTGTAAATACTGAAGATTCAATGGGGCAGTGTTATTTTAATAATTTTCTTCAGGGGTTAATGATTTCACTAAAAAACAGTGATGTTTATGCAACAAAAGATATTTATTCTCCTGACATAAGTGACACTGACGACACTGACAACACATATAACCAGCCCAGTCTCACTTTTTTTTTCATGCACCTGTGACGGAATTAGTCAAATTTTCGTGACATGGTTTTTATTTAACTCACTATTACTAACCCCACTCCTACCTCCAACCCTAACCATAACCACCCCGACCCCCCGCTTCACTTTTAATTTCATGCAGCCATCACTGAATGAATTAGAATGAATTTGTGCTGCTGTGACAAAAATGAGGTGCTTTTTGTCACAATATCACAAACCAATAGATTAAAGTATATTTCATGCTGCTGAAGGACGACTTGCTGTGAGACCAGGTTGTATATAACATGTATTAAATTGCAATTCTAAATATACTGAGAGATATTTAATGACAATATCATAAAACGACAACATTTTAATTCAGTGTAAATAAATAATTATGCTTTGTACAATGTAGAAATATTCATTACAGGACCTCCTATTATAAATAAGCAACAAACAGGTGAGTGTCATGATTGGAGCATCCCCAAAAAAGTCTCAGCTGTTCACAAGCAAAGATCAAGACAACCCAAAAAATGTCAACTTGTCATGACAAAAACCGAATGACACTTCATGACAGCAGTCACAGATGCTGTACCACATTGATAAAATGTTCTTGACACATTCATTACTGTGTCATGTAAAAGTTATGACAGTGTCATGTCACTATTATGATGATACCTTTAAGTAAAGTGTTACCCACCAAATTATAATAGGAAGAATGACTCACTGTTTGTTGTGGTATCTCTGAAACACCACAAACCACACTATGTCACTCTGGCATGTGGTGCAGGTATAGTTCTCATGAGAAAAGAAAGGAGCAACAGTGCAAGAATCAAGAAAAGAGGACCAGGCTTTACTCATTAGCAAGTGTTAAAGATGCAACAGGATGTAAGGTGGATGTTTATGTGGCTTTGTTGCTACTGGACTATTTCATCTTCTTTCGGCTTCTCCACTAGGTGGCGTCATAGCAAATCATTCATTTCCATCTTACCCTGTCGTCTGCATCTTTCTCGATCACACCAAGTACTAGCATGTCCTCCCTCGGTAGCTCATAAACCTCCTCTTTGGCCTCCCTCTTCTCCTCCTGCCTGGTGGCTCCATCCTCAGCATCCTTTTCGCTGTATATCCTGGATCCCTCCTCTGCACATGTCCAAACCATCTCAGTCTAATCTGTGATTATTTCTGTGAACCCTCGTACCTGTGCAGTTCTTGTGATAAGTTCATTCCTACTCTTGCAACCCATAAAAAAAAAATCACAGCATCTTCCGCTCTGCCACCTCCAGCTCCATCTACTGTTGTTTTTTGTTAACACCACCGTAGCTAAGCCGTACAATATAGCTGGTTTTCACTGCTGTCTTGTAGACTTCCCCATTCACTCTTGCAGATATTCAGATATCACACCCACTCCACCCTATCTGCACTTTCTTCACCTCTCTATCACACTCTCTATTACTATGGATAGTTGAGTCCAAGTATTTAAACTCATCAACTTTCACCACCTCTAGTCCTTGTAACTGCACTATTTCACTGGGCTCCCTCTCATTCACAAACATGTACAACCCCAATTCCAGTGAAGTTGGGACATTGTGTGAAATGTAAGTAAAAACAGAAGACAATGATTTGCAAATCCTCTTCAGACAAGATATTTAATGTTCAAACTGATAGACGTTTGTTTTTGTGCAAATATTTGCTCATTTTGAAATGGATGCCTGCAACACATTTCAAAATCGTCGCTACATCTACAATGCAAATTAAAACTCTGCCATGCAAAGCGAAAGCCATACATCCCTGCTTATTTCAGCAAGACAATGCCAAGCCACATTCTGCCTCTGTTATTCTGCCGGGTACAAGACTGGCCTGCCTGCAGTCCAAACCTGTTGCCCATTGAAAATGTGTGGCGCATTATGAACACCAACTGAACATCAAGAAAGAATGGGAAAGAATTCCACCTCCAAAGCTTCAACAATTAGTGTCCTCAGTTCCCACGCGCTTAACTGTGTGTTGTTAGAAGGAAAGGTGATGTAACACAGTGGTAAACATACCACTGTCCCAGCTTTTTGGAAACGTGTTGCAGGCATTCATTTCAAAATCAGCAAATATTTGCACAAAAACAATAAAGTTTATCAGTTTGAATATTAAAGATTCTTGTCTTTGTGGTGTTTTCAATTGAATATAGGTTGAAGAGGATTTGCAAATCATTGTATTCTATTTTTAATTTACATTTTACACAACGTCCCAACTTCATTGGATTGGGGTTGTACTCAGTCTTGCTCCTACTGACTTTCATTCCCCTTCTCTCCAGAGCATATCTACACTTCTCCAGGCTAGACTCAACCTACTCTCTAACTCTCACTACAGATCACAATGTCATTTGCAAACATTATAGTCCATGGGAACTCCTCTCTGATCTCTTTCACCTACCTGTCCATTACCACTGCAATCAAGAAATGACTTGGAGCCAGTCCTCGAGCCAACACACTCTATTTCTAAGCTCATGAAGCATAAATATGTATCCAAGTACAAATAACATAAAACCACTGTAACCAGAAATAAATGGAAAAGAAGCTGATATTAACTTACCCACAGGAGAGATCACAATGACCAAAAACTGAAGACACATTTAACCTGCACATCGGCAAAGCGCCAATAGCAGGGAATTGTTTTCAGTGGCATATGCACATCTGTGTGGACATGATAACTCAAAAACAGCGGGCTGGATTTCCTCCAAACTTGGTGAGAATATTACTTGGATAGATATCTGGGCCCGTATGCACTAAGCATCTCAATGTCCTCTCACAGAGCCTATAATTTCCAGGCAAGGAATCTTAGCCACAGAGTCAGCCAGCAGGTGTCTGAGAGCAAGTCTGAGCAAGAAGGAGACTGAAACTCCTGTCTTAGTGAAGAGGTGGGGTTCGACCTATTGCTAGGTATGATGTGGTCCTGTAAGAGCTGTGATTGGTTGTCACGGAAAAGGGAAATAAAAAAAAAAATGCACTCTGCGCTCCTACATATGAATGAAACTGATCATATACAGTAACTGCACTAAGAAATGTGTCGTCATGAAAATAACTTAATGTCATGATGAAGCTACTCAGCAAATTAAACTAGATTGTCGAGCCGGTCGCTAAACCTGTTGTCCTGCAATGCATTATGGGAGTTCTGGCTTTGGGGTTTTAAATGTTGCGATTGAGGTTCATATTAGTTTTAAAATGTTGCTAGTGTTGTTTTTATTGTGTTTTGTAGTTCAATTGGTTTAGGGAGTTAAGTGGCACCATGTTGTCACCATATTGAAAAGTGTATTGTGTGTTGTGTTATGTTTTTTCTGAAAAATAACAGTGCCAAAAACACAAAAACTCTCTCCTGTCTTTATTCCATGCACCTCACAACAAAATGAATTGTTACACAGCTTGAAGATGTTTGAACATATCTCATTCACGTGCCGATTATCTACATATTAAAAGTGTGCGTGGGTGCATGAGTTTATTATAATGATAATATTAATGTGTGTATGTGATAACAACAACCTAAACAATTTATAAATACATTAGGATAGTAAATTAACATAAAATAATTACACAGATCAAGCTGGTAGTGTGTTAGTGACTCACTGTCATTCTACATACAGAGAATATCTCTCCTTCCTCTGTCTCTTTTCCAAAAGCTCGTCTGCTCAAGACACTCTTAGGTTTCTTAAAAAAGTTCCTCCTCCCTCGTCTTACCAGTTTGGCACCCTAGGAGCTCTATTAAGGCCTAAGGTGTTTTGTGGACAACTTTCATCGTACCAGGGGAAAATTCTAAGAAATGTCTAAGAATTCGAGAAATTCTAAGATTTTTCTTAGAATAATGTCACTAGGAGCTTCATGCATATGGGCCCTGGAGTTTAGAATAGTTTGGTCAAAGGTCAACAAACACCCCCCATAAATAAAAATACCTTTTTGTGTATATCTCCACCACCAGAAAGCCCTGATGGATGATCTGCAGCACATATTGATCAGCAAAATATTTGTGATCTATTGGTATGAATGATGTGGTAGACTGGCATCCTGTCCAGGCTGTACCCTTCCTCATGCCCCTATGAGTACTTGGATAGGCTACAACACCCCCCCATGAACCTTAATTGAAGTAGGCAGGATAGAAAATTGATGGATGGATGGTATGAATGATGTCATCATCATGAAGTCATACAGAAGCCATGTGATGAAGTCATACATGGTCAAAAGCACCATTGTGGACAGATGTGTGTTGCGTTTGTTGTGGTGTGCACAGTGTGCAGAGTAAAGGTGAGCCCTCTGAAGTTTCATGAGTGTTATTTATGGAACTTTAAACATTTCCATATACACAAAATCATCTTTACTGATTGATTGATAAAATTGTGAGTGGGACGTGGGACAGAGGGACAAACAGCCACATTCCTGCAGTGACCTTCTGATACAGTGAGGAGGACTGAAGAACAAAGACCTCTGAACAATGCTGCGATGGCAGAGTGAGGCGAGGAGGAAAAAGAGGAAGGTGGGGGCTGGCAGAAAAGAACGGCAGGCTTTGCCCATGGCAGGATGTCGATCAGAGTAAAGCGGGGAGAAATCACACGCTCACAGAGCCCACCCAGCATGACTTCATGTTTTCTGGAGCGTCGGCCAAGGGCACAGAAAGACTGAGAGGAGTTATGAAGCCCAACAAGGCCCATCATCATCTGTGAAGCAGAAACACTGGGAGGCAGCACAGTGTGGCGGTGGTGGTGGTGGTGGGGCTGGAGAGCTCAAACACCTCTTTGAAATCACGCCTCGCCTGCACCATGCCTCACACCCTTCCTGCCCTTCCTCCTCACCTTCCTCCACCTCATTGATCGCACACAGACAGGCAGGCTGGCTGGGAACCGATGCCACTCACACCTGTCCTGTCCGCCAATCCCCCACCTATTACCCATCAGCCACCACCCTCAGCAACACACACACACACACACACACACACACACCTGCCTGTTAATTAATAGCCAGTGTTCATTGAGACAAGGTCAGGTTGCCAGAGGGCTAAACACAATGCTACAAAGTGGACACCTCAGCTGGGACTGGAGGCTAAATCTGTTAATGTGTTCCTCCACTGGACGCCATCCCTGCTCCCCGCCCACTGAATGTCACCTCCACCCACCCTCCCCCTCTTTTTCATCATATGCCACTGTGATAGCAGGAAGTGATTGTTTTTTGTGTGCAGTGAAGGTCATCAGTGTCCCAGACCAGGACGCTCATTTATCAAACTGTGTGTAGAAAATGTTCTAAATGCTGTTGTACAATTAACATTTAGTATGTATGTAAGGACAAAACAATCTGTATTTATCAAAGAGTTATATGAGCATCAGCAAGTACACCTGTTCGTGGACGTTCATGGTCATTTGCATTGAGAAACACCCTCATTTATCAATCCACAGTGAGAAAACACCCATTTGTTGCTTGTTTTTGTCACCGGTGGCTTCCCTCACTCGTCTCCTTTTAGAACGGTCCCCCTGTTTTTGAGAACTATCGACTCCACACACGACAATATAACTTATGTGTGTTTAGGGGTACGGATGAAAATAATGAACGAAACTTGAATGCATCATGAAAATCTGACACATTCTGTGATGATATCACACAAAAACAAAAGTGTGAGACGGGGCTGGATTTACTGTACTGTTTTGTATTTTTTTTAATAACTGATATAAATGAAGTCCAAAACATATTCAGTGACTTGGAAATTTTCACGAGTTCATCATCTGACTTGTCTAAACTAAACCCACTGTAAAAATGATGATTTGTGTGTGATTTAATAAAGGGACCATTACTTATGGAACCCATCCTCTTGCCTTTGATATTTTTATTTAATTTATATTCATTTAAGCTTGGGGGGGGGGGATACTTTAGGAAGGCAGTGAAAAAACTGTCCATTTAACTGAATAACTGGAAATGAATTTATTCTTACATTTGTCCCAGAATCCTTTGCTCTCCAGTGACATTGCTGCGCTGCCATTTTTACAAAGATCAAATTATTCCTAATGGAATGTGAGTAGCAAAAGTAACATGGACCCATTTTTAATGTAATCAAGAGGGAGAATAGAGTCTTTATTGTCATTGCACATATATACAACAAAATTTGTCCTCTGCATTTAACCATCCTAATTACAGTTAGACACAATCCAACCACTCGGAGCAGTGGGCAGCCACAGTCCAGCGCCCGGGTTCCAACTCCAGATGGAGATACTGTCTTGGTCAGGGGCAGAGAAATAAGCATGTGGGACACTGCTTCCTGCATTGTAGTAGCAGGCGAAGGATGAGGCTGCTGTTTATGAGGCTATTCCACAGAACGCCGTTCCTTCCTGTTTCATTCCAAATAGCAAATCGGGGAATGTTTTAAAACATTGTAACTTCTTGAACAAACTTAGCAGTGTTGCCACAATTACTTTGAAAAAGTAATCCCATTATTGATTACTCCTTGAAAAGTAACTTGGTTACTTTTAAAATTGAGTAATCAGTAAAGTAACTAAGTTAGATTACTAGTTACTTTATTAGTTACTTTCAGCAGCTGCCCACAACACCCCCACCACCTCAACATGAAAATAACCAGTTTTTTTTTCCAATACTCACTTTATACTCACCCTTGCTTGACTTCAGTGAACATAAATACTTGTTTTATAAAAAAATAAAAACAAAAAAATAAATAATGACCTCATATTTAACTGTTGACAGGCTGTAATGGAAAACTTACAATTTATAATCTACATTGTTTATAAATAGAACAATTAAAGTCTTTCTAGCATCTCAACATTTTAATTGATTGATGATTATTATAGTATTAGTAGTAGTAAGAAAAGTAGTATGAAACACTGTCTTCAAAAGTTGACCTTTAATGTAGGGGTGTGCACCCCCCTCCACACCCTGTTTCCACCTGATTCACCCCTGGATGGCCGTCTGAGTTGGAAGAATTGACAGTGTGTATTTCTGGAAAAAGCACGACCAGATTGACAGGTAGAATTTTAAAAAAAAATGTTTTTCAGCTATTTTTTTTACATCATGTTATCAATCAATCAATCAATCAATCAATTTTATTTATATAGCGCCAAATCACAACAAACAGTTGCCCCAAGGCGCTTTATATTGTAAGGCAAGGCCATACAATAATTATGTAAAACCCCAACGGTCAATACGACCCCCTGTGAGCAAGCACTTGGCTACAGTGGGAAGGAAAAACTCCCTTTTAACAGGAAGAAACCTCCAGCAGAACCAGGCTCAGGGAGGGGCAGTCTTCTGCTGGGACTAGTTGGGGCTGAGGGAGAGAACCAGGAAAAAGACATGCTGTGGAGGGGAGCAGAGATCGATCACTAATGATTAAATGCAGAGTGGTGCATACAGAGCAAAAAGAGAAAGAAACAGTGCATCATGGGAACCCCCCAGCAGTCTAGGTCTATAGCAGCATAACTAAGGGATGGTTCAGGGTCACCTGATCCAGCCCTAACTATAAGCTTTAGCAAAAAGGAAAGTTTTAAGCCTAATCTTAAAAGTAGAGAGGGTGTCTGTCTCCCTGATCTGAATTGGGAGCTGGTTCCACAGGAGAGGAGCCTGAAAGCTGAAGGCTCTGCCTCCCATTCTACTCTTACAAACCCTAGGAACTACAAGTAAGCCTGCAGTCTGAGAGCGAAGCGCTCTATTGGGGTGATATGGTACTACGAGGTCCCTAAGATAAGATGGGACCTGATTATTCAAAACCTTATAAGTAAGAAGAAGAATTTTAAATTCTATTCTAGAATTAACAGGAAGCCAATGAAGAGAGGCCAATATGGGTGAGATATGCTCTCTCCTTCTAGTCCCCGTCAGTACTCTAGCTGCAGCATTTTGAATTAACTGAAGGCTTTTTAGGGAACTTTTAGGACAACCTGATAATAATGAATTACAATAGTCCAGCCTAGAGGAAATAAATGCATGAATTAGTTTTTCAGCATCACTCTGAGACAAGACCTTTCTGATTTTAGAGATATTGCGTAAATGCAAAAAAGCAGTCCTACATATTTGTTTAATATGTGCTTTGAATGACATATCCTGATCAAAAATGACTCCAAGATTTCTCACAGTATTACTAGAGGTCAGGGTAATGCCATCCACAGTAAGGATCTGGTTAGACACCATGTTTCTAAGATTTGTGGGTTTAAAAGCAGGAAATTAGAGGTCATCCATGTCTTTATGTCTGTAAGACAATCCTGCAGTTTAGCTAATTGGTGTGTGTCCTCTGGCTTCATGGATAGATAAAGCTGGGTATCATCTGCGTAACAATGAAAATTTAAGCAATACCGTCTAATAATACTGCCTAAGGGAAGCATGTATAAAGTGAATAAAATTGGTCCTAGCACAGAACCTTGTGGAACTCCATAATTAACTTTAGTCTGTGAAGAAGATTCCCCATTTACATGAACAAATTGTAATCTATTAGACAAATATGATTCAAACCACCGCAGCACAGTGCCTTTAATACCTATGGCATGCTCTAATCTCTGTAATAAAATTTTATGGTCAACAGTATCAAAAGCAGCACTGAGGTCTAACAGAACAAGCACAGAGATGAGTCCACTGTCCGAGGCCATAAGAACATCATTTGTAACCTTCACTAATGCTGTTTCTGTACTATGATGAATTCTAAAACCTGACTGAAACTCTTCAAATAGACCATTCCTCTGCAGATGATCAGTTAGCTGTTTTACAACTACCCTTTCAAGAATTTTTGAGAGAAAAGGAAGGTTGGAGATTGGCCTATAATTAGCTAAGATAGCTGGGTCAAGTGATGGCTTTTTAAGTAATGGTTTAATTACTGCCACCTTAAAAGCCTGTGGTACATAGCCAACTAACAAAGATAGATTGATCATATTTAAGATCGAAGCATTAAATAATGGTAGGGCTTCCTTGAGCAGCCTGGTAGGAATGGGGTCTAATAAACATGTTGATGGTTTGGATGAAGTAACTAATGAAAATAACTCAGACAGAACAATCCAAAGATAACGATACATCTTTGGGATGGTTATGAGTAATTTTTTCTCTAATAGTTAAAATTTTGTTAGCAAAGAAAGTCATGAAGTCATTACTAGTTAAAGTTAATGGAATACTCAGCTCAATAGAGCTCTGACTCTTTGTCAGCCTAGCTACAGTGCTGAAAAGAAACCTGGGGTTGTTCTTATTTTCTTCAATTAGTGATGAGTAGAAAGATGTCCTAGCTTTACGGAGGGCTTTTTTATAGAGCAACAGACTCTTTTTCCAGGCTAAGTGAAGATCTTCTAAATTAGTGAGACGCCATTTCCTCTCCAACTTATGGGTTATCTGCTTTAAGCTACGAGTTTGTGAGTTATACCACGGAGTCAGGCACTTCTGATTTAAAGCTCTCTTTTTTAGAGGAGCTACAGCATCCAAAGTTGTCTTCAATGAGGATGTAAAACTATTGACGAGATACTCTATCTCACTTACAGAGTTTAGGTAGCTACTCTGCACTGTGTTGGTATATGGCATTAGAGAACATAAAGAAGGAATCATATCCTTAAACCTAGTTACAGCGCTTTCTGAAAGACTTCTAGTGTAATGAAACTTATTCCCCACTGCTGGGTAGTCCATCAGAGTAAATGTAAATGTTATTAAGAAATAATCAGACAGAAGGGAGTTTTCAGGGAATACTGTTAAGTCTTCTATTTCCATACCATAAGTCAGAACAAGATCTAAGATATGATTAAAGTGGTGGGTGGACTCATTTACTTTTTGAGCAAAGCCAATAGAGTCTAATAATAGATTAAATGCAGTGTTGAGGCTGTCATTCTCAGCATCTGTGTGGATGTTAAAATCGCCCACTATAATTATCTTATCTGAGCTAAGCACTAAGTCAGACAAAAGGTCTGAAAATTCACAGAGAAACTCACAGTAACGACCAGGTGGACGATAGATAATAACAAATAAAACTGGTTTTTGGGACTTCCAATTTGGATGGACAAGACTAAGAGTCAAGCTTTCAAATGAATTAAAGCTCTGTCTGGGTTTTTGATTAATTAATAAGCTGGAATGGAAGATTGCTGCTAATCCTCCGCCCCGGCCCGTGCTACGAGCATTCTGACAGTTAGTGTGACTCGGGGGTGTTGACTCATTTAAACTAACATATTCATCCTGCTGTAACCAGGTTTCTGTAAGGCAGAATAAATCAATATGTTGATCAATTATTATATCATTTACCAACAGGGACTTAGAAGAGAGAGACCTAATGTTTAATAGACCACATTTAACTGTTTTAGTCTGTGGTGCAGTTGAAGGTGCTATATTATTTTTTCTTTTTGAATTTTTATGCTTAAATAGATTTTTGCTGGTTATTGGTAGTCTGGGAGCAGGCACCGTCTCTACGGGGGTGGGGTAATGAGGGGATGGCAGGGGGAGAGAAGCTGCAGAGAGGTGTGTAAGACTACAACTCTGCTTCCTGGTCCCAACCCTGGATAGTCACGGTTTGGAGGATTTAAGAAAATTGGCCAGATTTCTAGAAATGAGAGCTGCTCCATCCAAAGTGGGATGGATGCCGTCTCTCCTAACAAGACCAGGTTTTCCCCAGAAGCTTTGCCAATTATCTATGAAGCCCACCTCATTTTTTGGACACCACTCAGACAGCCAGCAATTCAAGGAGAACATGCGGCTAAACATGTCACTCCCGTCCGACATTGTTTTTGCAAAGTTACACACCGATTTAATGTTAATTTTAGTGACCTCCGATTGGCGTAACCGGGTGTCATTACTGCCGACGTGAATTACAATCTTACCAAATTTACGCTTAGCCTTAGCCGGCAGTTTCAAATTTCCTTCAATGTCGCCTGCTCTGGCCCCCGGAAGACAATTGACTATGGTTGCTGGTGTCACTAACTTCACATTTCGCAAAACAGAGTCGCCAATAACCAGAGTTTGATCCTCGGCGGGTGTGTCGTCGAGTGGGGAAAAACGGTTAGAGATGTGAACGGGTTGGCGGTGTACACGGGGCTTCTGTTTAGGGCTACGCTTCCTCCTCACAGTCACCCAGTCAGCCTGCTTTCCCGGCTGCTCAGGATCTGCCAGGGGGGAACTAACGGCGGCTAAGCTACCTTGGTCCGCACCGACTACAGGGGCCTGGCTAGCTGTAGAATTTTCCACGGTGCGGAGCCGAGTCTCCAATTCGCCCAGCCTGGCCTCCAAAGCTACGAATAAGCTACACTTATTACAAGTACCGTTACTGCTAAAGGAGGCCGAGGAATAACTAAACATTTCACACCCAGAGCAGAAAAGTGCGGGAGAGACAGGAGAAGCCGCCATGCTAAATCGGCTAAGAGCTAGTAGCTACGCTAAGCTAGCGGATTCCTAAAAACACGCAAAGTGAATAATGTGTAAATAATTTAGAGGTGATTCAGCAGAAGGAGTGCTTTAGTTAAGGCACGTAAAGATTACACTGGGAAACAAATCGTAATCTAGATAACTAGATCAATCTAACTGCGCAGATTAAACAGCTAACAGATACAGAAAAACACCGCTGTGCTCCGGAACAGGAAGTGATACAATACCGCAGTGAGAGCCAACCACCAGTAGAGGCAAGTGTAGCTTTGAAAGACCAATGTGCTCGGAGCAGCATGTAATTGTGTACGTAACATTTCTGCTCGCTTCGTCTGTAATCCTCAGAAAGAGACTTTAGGTACATTTGTGTGGAATTAAATAACCATTAGCATTTGTTAATGCATGCGGATCAGCTGTTTTTAGTAAGGACACACACAGCGTGGCACAGAGTTTTAAAGAAAAAAAAAGCTGAAAAAATCTTAGTAAAGATCAGTGCAGGTGTGCTGCTTGATTGTGTTTATTGTTAAGATATTATCTGCACAGCGTTGGGAATCTCAAGATTGTGGTTCCTGTGTGCAAACAGCACGTTTAATGTCCGGAACGATGTTTTAAACCTACTTTGCTATCCGTACATGATGTTCTTCTGAGCATCACCAAAAGGTAGGGAGCTTCAGTGGTGACTTGACAGGCTGATGGAGTACAGTGCAGACCTGCTGAACTTTACCCAGAAGACACCACTGCCCCATAAGTATTCCGAGCACGAGGACCATGGGTGATCTTTAGTAATGTTCCACCTGATTGGTTTGGGATGGCAGAGGTGATTTGTTGGCATTACCTTCCCATGAAAAAGGGAAAAAATATATCTGTGGCCTCATCTTCCGCATTTACCGAGCATGAGGGTTGAGCAAAGAAAAATGAGGCCCATTCTTTATCTCATTTCTTCTCTGTTTTAAGTAGGCTTGAAGGTCACTGAGTATGAAACAATCCATAACAGATGTCCCTTTGCAGAATGTGGGAGCAGACAAAAGGCGTCTGGTGTGCCGTCCTGCCCTAATGGCTCTTTTCTCTTCATAACTCACCATCTCCTCATGTGACATTTCAATATTCATGGACACCAGCTTCCTGCAAGCTTTTCCTTGTCCAGCAGGAGTCCCTGAAAAGTGTCAGTGCCCGAGGCATTCTTCAGGCTTCTGGCTGATGTGGATTGCTGCCCGTCTCTGGCCTCATTTTACATGCAGTGCAAATACAGTATTTACAGCACTTCACTTTTTCTGCATTTTATTTTACAGCCTTATTCATTCCTAATTCATTTTTTTCCTCAAAATTCTACTCACAAGACCCCATAATGACAACATGAAAAGAGTTTTGTTTGAATTTTTTGCAAATTTATTAGAAATAAAAAATCAAATAAATCACATGTACTTAAGTATTCAGTCTTTGCTTCATACTTTGATGCCACAAGCTTGGTGCACCTATCCTTGTGCAGTTTTGCCCATTCCTCTTTGCAGCACCTCTCAAGCTCCATCAGGTTGGATGGGTAGTGTCATTTCAGTGCCTCTCTCCAGAGATGTTCAGTCGGACTCAGTTCAGTCTGGGCTCTGGCTGGGCCACTCAAGGACATTCACAGAGTTGTCCTGAATCCACTTCTTTGATATCTTGACTGTGTGCTTAGGGTCATTGAGAGGTGCTGCAAAGAGGAGTGGACAAACTGCCCAAAGATAGGTGCACCAAGCTTGTGGTATCATATTCAAGAAGACTTGAGGCATCATATTCAACAAAGTATTGAGCAAAGATTGTGAATAATTAGGTACATGTGATTTTTGTATTATTATTTTTAATAAATTTTCAAATTTTTATTTTTATTATTTTTAATAAATTTGCAAAAAAAAAAAAAACTTTATGTTGACATTATAGGGCAGGGGTGGCCAAGTTCGGTCCTCGAGAGCCACCTTCCTGACACTCCAACACACCTGAATCCAATGAAAGGCTCATTAAAAGTCTGCTAACGAGTCTTTCATTGGATTCAGGTGTGTTGGAGCAGAGAGACAACTAAGAGTGTCAGGAAGGTGGCTTTCGAGGCCCGAACTTGGCCACCCCTGTTATAGGGTGTTGTGAGTAGAATTTTGAAGGGAAAAATGAATGACTGTAACATAACAAAACATGGAAAAAGTGAAGCACTGTGAATACTTTCCGGACAGACTGTAATTACATACATACAGATATGTATACATATACACGCACCATTCTGTATTCCATAATGCTGATTTTGTATACAGAGAACCGTTATGGCAGGTGATGCATGATGGTTATTGCACATTATTGTTTTTGAGGGGGTTGAAGTGATGGGGCCCGTGGGGCCTGAAACAGTCCACATGGCCTTGGCATCATGTGGCTGCTGTACTTGCTCCCCCAGGCTTGCACAGGTGTTTATAGCTAAATAAATGAATTATCTGGGTAATTTTCACACATAAAAGCAGCTTGGCCTAATGCACAGCAGGCTGCCTTGAAGAAAGTGGCAGTTGCACAAAGCCCTTTAGCATTAGCGGCCATTGATGGGCTCCTGTTAGGAATAATGTTTGTGTGCTTGTCTTTTGTTTTTTCCTTCAAGCCCCTGTGGTTAAGTGGCTGCTTTAATTAGATAAACATTATTGTGCAGTCATTCAGTTGACACTGTTAAGTCAAACAACTCAGTTAAGCTCTGCACTCTGTACAAATGTGGCTTAATTGGGAGTTAAAAGTCTAACTGTCAGGTTTTCAAATCTAATCAGTGTAGCTTTGAAAGACCAATGTGCTCGGAGCAGCATGTAATTGTGTACGTAACATTTCTGCTCGCTTCGTCTGTAAATCTGTTTGGTGTCCATTCGGTCACAGCGTTGCAGCTGACGGCATGACTTTAGCTTTTTCCAAACCTACAAGCAAAACGCCAACGTTTATAAAATGTCTTCATCCAGGTGGGGGGATCTGCCGCCTGCAGATGGTTTCTGCTGGTTCACACTTAAGAACACATATTTTTTTATAATGTGAATGATAACTTTTACAAATCAGACTTCTTTAGATGCATATTTTTTCTCAAAGTTAAAACAAAAATATGACAATTAAATTTACAATTCTTAGTGATTGAATGAACTAAATTGACCAAATTGGACATTTTTGTGTCTATCGACACTGGGCTTCTTGTCTGAAGCCCAGTGTAGCCGAATCGTCCCCCCTAAAACTCGGTCCACCCTGCCTTCAATGTGCATGCGTCATTTCAGACCACAGCAGCATGTCTGAGACTGAATCTGACTCTCTACACCCAAAGCGATCGAAGGGAATAATGGGATTATTAACCATCAGATGGCAAAGTCTTCTTCTTTGTCTTTCAGCTGTTCCCGTTAGGGGTCACCACAGCAGATCAATCGTTTCCATCTCACCATGTCCTCTGTATCTTCCTCTGTCACACCAACCACCTGCATGTCCTCTCTCAGCACATCCATAAACCTCCTCTTTGTCCTCCTTCTTCTCCTCCTGCCTGATGACTCCATCAACAGCATCCTTCTCCCTATATACCCTGGGTCCCTCCTCTGCACATGTCCAGACCATCTCAGTCTCACCTCTCTGACTTTGTCTCCACACCGTCCCACCTGAGCTGTCCCTCTGATATGTTCATTCCTAATCTTGTCCATTCTTGTCACTCCAAAGAGAATCTCAACATCTTCAGCTCTGCCTACTGTCTTTTTGTTAGTGCCACCGTCTCTAAGCCGTCCAACATAGCTGGTCTCACTACTGTCTTGTAAACTTTCCCCTTCACTCTTGCTGATATTCTTCAGTCACAAATCACTCCTGCCACCTTTCTCCACCCACTCCACCCTGCCTGCACTCTGTTCTTCACCTCTCGACCACACTCTCCATTACTTTGAACAGTTGACCCCAAATATTTAAATTCATCTACTTTCACCACTTCTACTCCTTGTAACTGCACTATTCCACTGGGCTCCCTCCAAATCACACACATGTACTCAGTCTTGCTTCTACTGACTTTCATTCCCCTTCTCTCCAAAGCATATCTCCACCTCTCCAGACTAGACTCAACTTGCTCTCTACTCTCACTACAGATTACAATGTCATCTGCAAACATCATAGTCCATAGGGACTCCTGTCTGATCTCATCCGTCAACCTGTCCATCACCACTGCAAACAAGAAAGGACTCAGAGATGATCCTTGGTGTAATCCCACCTCCACCTTGAATGAGTCTGTCATTCCGACTGCGCATCTCACCGCTGTCACACTATTCTTGTACATGTCCTGCACTACCCTAACATACTTCTCTGCCACTCCAGACTTCCTCATACAATACCACAGCTCTTCTCTTGGCACCCTCTCATAAGCTTTTTCTAAGTCCACAAACACACAATGTAGCTCTTTCTGGCCTTCTCTGTACTTCTCCAACAGTATTCTCAGAGCAAACATTGCATCTGTAGTGCTCTTTCTTGGCATGAAACCATATTGCTGCTCACAGATCTTCACCTGTTTTCTAAGCCTAGCTTCTACTACTCTTTCCCATAACTTCATGCTGTGGCTGATCAACTTTATGCCTCTGTAGTTACTGCAGCTCTGCACATCACCCTTGTTCTTGAAAATAGGAACCAGCACACTTCGTCTCCACTCCTCAGGCATCCTCTCACTTTCCAAGATTTTATTAAACAATCTGGTTAGAAACTCTACTGCCATCTCTCCTAGACATTTCCATGCCTCCACTGGAATGTCATCTGGACCAACTGCCTTTCCACTCTTCATCCTCTTCATAGCAGCCCTCACTTCTTCTTTACTAATCTCTTGTGCTTCCTGATTTACTCTCACCACATCATCCAGCCTTTCTCTCGCTCATTTTCTTTATTCATCAGCTCTTCAAAATATTCCCTCCACCTTCTCAGCACACACTCCTCACTTGTCAGCACATTACCATATGCATCTTTTACCACCCTAGCCTGCTGCACATCCTTTCCAGCTCTGTCCCTTTGTCTGGCCAATCGGTACAAGTCCTTTTCTCCTTCCTTACTATTCAATTTCTTGTACTGCTTGCAATATGCCTTTTCCTTTGCTTTTGCCACTTCTCTTTTCGCCTTACGCCGCATCTCTTTGTACTCCTGTCTAGTTTCTTCATCTCTCCGACTATCCCAAAACTTTTTCGCCAACCTCTTTCTCCTTATGCTTTCCTGGACCTCTTCATTCCACCACCAAGTCTCCTTGTCTTCCTTCCACTGTCCAGATGTCATACCCAGTACTGTCCTAGCTGTCTCCCTCACCAAATCTGCAGTACTTTTCCAGTTGTCCAAAATTGCTTCCCCTCCAACTAGTGCTTCTCTCACCTGCTCGCTAAACAGTCTTCCTCCTTCAGCTTCCACCATCCAATCCTTTGTTGAGCTCTCACTCTCTTCTTCTTTTTTTTACCTCTAAAGTCATCCTACAAACAACAATCCTATGCTGTCTAACAACACTCTCTCCTGCCACCACCTTACAGTCTCTGATTTCTTTTAGCTTGCATCTCCTACAAAGAATGTAGTCCACCTGTGTGCACCTTCCTCCACTCTTATATGTTACCCTGTGCTCCTCCCTTTTCTTAAAGTAGGTATTCACCACAGCCATTTCCATCCTTTTTGCAAAATCAACTACCATCTGTCCTTCCCCATTCCTATCCTTGATACCATATCTACCCATTACTTCCTCATCACATCTGTTCCCTTCACCAACATGCCCATTGAAGTCCACTCCTATCACCACTCTTTCATGCTTGGGCACACTCTCCACCACCTCATCTAACACACTCCAGAAATCTTTCTCCTTCATCTCACAACCTACCTGTGGGGCATATGCACTGATGATATTCATCATCACCCCTTCAATTTCCAACTTCACACTCATCACCCTGTCAGACACTCGCTTAACCTCCAACACACTTTTAACATACTCTTCCTTTAAAATGACCCAACACCATTTCTTTTCCTGTCCTCACCATGGTACAACAACTTGTACCCACCGCCGATGCTCCTGCTCTTACTTCCCTTCCACTTGGTCTCTTGCACAAACAATATGTCTACCTTTCTCCTCTCCATCATATCAGCCAGCTCTCTCCCTTTACCAGTCATACTACCAACATTAAAGTCCCCACTCTCATTTCCATCCTTCTAGTTTTCTTCTTCTCCCGCTGTTTGTGGAAATGTTCTCCTCCTCTTCTTCGTCGTCTTCACCCAGCAGTAGCCCAATTTCCACCGGCACTCTGTTGGGCAACAGCACCGGTGGTGGATGTTGTTAACCCGGGCCGTGACCAATGCAGTATGGAAATTCGATTCTTAGTCTGCAACCCTCCTCATTTATCAGGGCTTGGGACCGGCACTCAGAATGTACTGGCTGCACACCCCGTGTGACTGAGTTATCAGATGGCAAAGTAAAACCTCTTAAAAGTCAGTTTGAAGCACAAATGAGGTGATAATCGTTGAATCACTGGTGACTCAAAAATGACGATGTGGACACTCAAAAAATGACACATGCATAGTGAAGGCTGGGTGGGCTGATTTTTAGGGGGGACCGTTCAGTCGGCGGCACCGGTCCCAGTGACACTGACAAAAACAAAATAACAAAACAGTAATTAACAGGACTCTTTTTGTCTCTCCCACAACATCAGTCCTCAGTCCTACACAGTCTTTCTTGAACATGGCCATTATGCAAATTAGGCGATGATGTCATTTAGCAACTTCTACTGACTTTTAGGACAGCCAATTGAGAGTTTCCTTACTGAGAAGTTGGCAATGGTGCAAAGAGTCCTATTGTTTCGGAACTGACCATTTTTGTGGAATAAAAAGGCTAAATTTGTTGTTAGTTGCTAAATTGGATTTTTAGTCACTGAAGGTCAAAAAGTTGCTAAACTGGCTACACAGAGTGAGGTTATTGAGCAGACAGGATGTGTTCCTGCAAAGTCAAAATGAGGCCCAATCAAACACACGTTGTTCAGAAATATGCCGTTACTGTACAGAAAATATTTAAAGCAAAAAACAAACAAACAAAAAAAAACAACAGAGGAAAAAAATCTTAAAAGTCAAGGTCACAGGCCAAAGTAAATGTAGAGGATGTGTCACTGAATTAGTCAACGTATGGTTACCATCAAACATAAATGTGAAGTCACGCGTCACCTGACTTTTGACATTAGGTGATCTTGAAAGATCAAATCCAAGGTCATAGCTGCTAAAGACAAATGATTCAGAGCCAATTTTGATTAAAAATGCTTGAAGGGTTTTTGTCAGTTGAGGTAAAAGTGATTCCATATTGGACAGAATTGATGAAATGTCACACAGAAGTAAATATTAAGCCTGAATCTAAGAAATTTTCTTTAATTCTGTGTCCAACATCTCAGGTGTGGGTGTGGCATTCTGTCCTTACCTGCTCCTGTTCCACAACATAAATGTTACAGAAAAAAGAGCAATGAAGAAACACTAAGAAGCATCAGATGGTGGCGAAATGTGACAAAATGCAAAGGAACCAAATAAATATGGAAAAGCAGGATGAAGTCAAATTGGACAGCAGTTGGCATGCTGCATGATCAGAGGCGTGCACGTGGCTGTGCACCTGTAGGAAGGGTTGTACGCATTGAACAAAGGGCTGCAGATCAAACCTCCCCCGTGCTATTTTGTCTTTGCATCAACTGAAGTGGTGAATGGATTAACACCTACTGCACCGAGGTGAGACACATCCTGCTCGGCAATTATCACCCGTTCATTTGAGAGGTGGAAGTGAATCACAAACTAAGCTGCTTACTTTTTCTCAGAAGAATGTAAGAAACGGCGAGAATGGATGAGGAGGAAGATGGGCAGTGTGCGTGGTGATTGTGAGGAATTTGAAAACATGATGGAGAAGCACTTTATTCTGAGCCTCCAAACCTACATAACACTGCAATTTAAGCTAGAAAAGAGGTGCGCCAAAGAGAGACAGCGAGGGAAAGAAAAATCCAATGGCTGCTGGAGCTGGTGTTGGACCGCGAGATAAGGAAGGCAAAGCAGATGAGTGATTGTGAATCGATAGCCTCTGGGCACACTGCTCTCCATTCCCTCGCCAAAGAGTTAACCTTACAGGTCAGCGCCGATTCAATACTCCTGTACTACCGATATGCCTTTGAGCCCAGAGGCAGGCCAACCCCTTCATTAACAGCACAGCCTCCATGAATCGTTACTGCCGTCCTCTACTTCAGACTCCGTGCAGAGCCTTCCTTTAACGCCACACAATCAAAACCTGGACTCTTTCATCTCTCACCCTTCCCATGATGCTTTGCCAAAGCCGAGAAGAGGGATTTGTGCTGAAGAAAGCACAAAGAAGAGTCTATTATAATTCAACAGCTGGGCATGTGAAGGCCAAATGTGGCTTTTTTAATCCTCTGATTTAGCCCTTAACAACCTGTAGCTGGTTCTGAGGCCCAGAGCATCTCGTTAACCTGCATTGACCTCTGACAGCACAGGTCACGCTCACATTTCAGAGGGGTTCACATTAAAGTCTAAAGGCTGGATGCTACGTGCCCAGCAAAATCACCAGTGTTAAATTAACACTGTCACTGTCTATATATACACTCAACAAAAATATAAATGCAACACTTTTGGTTTTGCTCCCATTTTGTATGAGATGAACTCAAAGATCTAAAACTTTTTCCACAAACACAATATCACCATTTCCCTCAAATATTGTTCACAAACCAGTCTAAATCTGTGATAGTGAGCACTTCTCCTTTGCTGAGATAATCCATCCCACCTCACAGGTGTGCCATATCAAGATGCTGATTAGACACCATGATTAGTGCACAGGTGTGCCTTAGACTGCCCACAATAAAAGGCCACTCTGAAAGGTGCAGTTTTATCACACAGCACAATGCCACAGATGTCGCAAGATTTGAGGGAGCGTGCAATTGGCATGCTGACAGCAGGAATGTCAACCAGAGCTGTTGCTCGTGTATTGAATGTTCATTTCTCTACCATAAGCCGTCTCCAAAGGCGTTTCAGAGAATTTGGCAGTACATCCAACCAGCCTCACAACCGCAGACCACGTGTAACCACACCAGCCCAGGACCTCCACATCCAGCATGTTCACCTCCAAGATCGTCTGAGACCAGCCACTCGGACAGCTGCTGAAACAATCGGTTTGCATAACCAAAGAATTTCTGCACAAACTGTCAGAAACCGTCTCAGGGAAGCTCATCTGCATGCTCGTCGTCCTCATCGGGGTCTCGACCTGACTCCAGTTCATCGTCGTAACCGATCTGAGTGGGCAAATGCTCACATTCGCTGGCATTTGGCACATTGGAGAGGTGCTGTCTTCACGGATGAATCCCGGTTCACACTGTTCAGGGCAGATGGCAGACAGCGTGTGTGGCATCGTGTGGGTGAGCGATTTTCTGATGTCAATGTTGTGGATCGAGTGGCCCATGGTGGCGGTGGGGTTATGGTATGGGCAGGCGTCTGTTATGGACGAAGAACACAGGTGCATTTTATTGATGGCATTTTGAATGCACAGAGATACCGTGACAAGATCCTGAGGCCCATTGTTGTGCCATACATCCAAGAACATCACCTCATGTTGCAGCAGGATAATGCATGGCCCCATGTTGCAAGGATCTGTACACAATTCTTGGAAGCTGAAAATATCCCAGTTCTTGCATGGCCGGCATACTCACCGGACATGTCACCCATTGAGCATGTTTGGGATGCTCTGGACCGGCGTATACGACAGCGTGTACCAGTTCCTGCCAATATGCAGTAACTTCGCACAGCCATTGAAGAGGAGTGGACCAACATTCCACAGGCCACAATTGACAACCTGATCAACTCTATGCGAAGGAGATGTGTTGCACTGCATGAGGCAAATGGTGGTCACACCAGATACTGACTGGTATCCCCCCCCCCCAATAAAACAAAACTGCACCTTTCAGAGTGGCCTTTTATTGTGGGCAGTCTAAGGCACACCTGTGCACTAATCATGGTGTCTAATCAGCATCTTGATATGGCACACCTGTGAGGTGGGATGGATTATCTCAGCAAAGGAGAAGTGCTTACTATCACAGATTTAGACTGGTTTGTGAACAATATTTGAGGGAAATGGTGATATTGTGTATGTGGAAAAAGTTTTAGATCTTTGAGTTCATCTCATACAAAATGGGAGCAAAACCAAAAGTGTTGCGTTTATATTTTTGTTGAGTGTATATTCCTTACTGACCTACTGTGGACTCATATAGACACAATGTTAATTTAACATTGTCAATGTCTATATATTCCTTACTGACCCAGTATGGACTCATATAGACACTGTCAGTGTCTATAGACACTGTCATATAGACTGTATATAGACACTACTGTATATAGACACTGTCAGTGTCTATATACAGTAGTGTTCAGAATAACAGTAGTGCTATGTGACTAAAAAGATTAATCCAGGTTTTGAGTATATTTCTTATTGTTACATGGGAAACAAGGTACCAGTCGATTCAGTAGATTCTCACAAATCCAACAAGACCAAGCATTCATGATATGCACACTCTTAAGGCTATGAAATTGGGCTATTAGTAAAAAAAGTAGAAAAGGGGGTGTTCACAGTAATAGTAGTGTGACATTCAGACAGTGAGTTTGTGGAAAATGGGACATTCAAGACGTTCAGAAGAACAGCGTAGTTTGATTAAAAAGTTGATTGGAGAGGGGAAAACGTATACGCAGGTGCAAAAAATTATAGGCTGTTCATCTACAATGATCTCCAATGCTTTAAAATGGACAAAAAAAACCAGAGACGCGTGGAAGAAAACGGAAAACAACCATCAAAATGGATAGAAGAATAACCAGAATGGCAAAGGCTCACCCATTGATCAGCGCCAGGATGATTAAAGACAGTCTGGAGTTACCTGTAAGTGCTGTGACAGAAGATGCCTGTGTGAAGCTAATTTATTTGCAAGAGTCTCCCGCAAAGTCCCTCTGTTAAATAAAAGACGTGCAGAAGAGGTTACAATTTGCCAAAGAACACATCAACTGGCCTAAAGAGAAATGGACAAATATTTTGTGGACTGATGAGAGTAAAATTGTTCTTTTTGGGTCCAAGGGCCACAGACAGTTTGTGAGACGACCCCCAAACTCTGAATTCAAGCCACAGTTCACAGTGAAGACAGTGAAGCATGGTGGTGCAAGCATCATGATATGGGCATGTTTCTCCTACTATGGTGTTGGGCCTATATTTCACATACCAGGTATCATGGATCAGTTTGGATATGTCAAAATACTTGAAGAGGCCATGTTGCCTTATTGCTGAAGAGGACATGCCCTTGAAATGGGTGTTTCAACAAGACAATGACCTCAAGCACACTAGTAAACCAGCAAAATCTTGGTTCCAAACCAACAAAATTAATGCCTCACAGATGTGAAGAAATCATGAAAAACTGTGGTTATACAACTAAATATTAGTTTAGTGATTCACAGGATTGCTAAAAAAGCAGTTTGGAGCGTCAACAGCAGATGCTACTATTATTGTGAACACCCCCTTTTCTACTTTTTTTTTTTACTAATAGCCCAATTTCATAACCTTAAGAGTGTGCATATCATGAATACTTGGTCTTGCTGGATTTGTGAGAATCTACTGAATCTACTGGTACCTTGTATCCCATGTAACAATAAGAAATATATTCAAAACCTGGATTAATCTTTTAGTCACATAGCACTACTATTATTCTGAACACTACTGTATATAGACACTGTCAGTGTTAATTTAACACTGACAGTGTCTATATGAGTCCATACTCGGTCAGTAAGGAATATATATAGACACTGACAATGTTAAGATAGATTAAAGTTTATTTTGTGCTGTTGAAGCACGACTTGCCGTGGGACCAGGTTAGATATAATAGAGTAAGGTTCTTCCAAAAACAAAGTCTGACTGATGAATGAAAAGATTTGCAATGTTGAATATAAACATTGTGGAATAAAAATAATGACTAGAAAGTTGTACTGAGTTACCAATATTGCCCTAGAATCCAGGAAAAAGGCAAACGCTGTTGTAAATAAAATTCAGGAGAGGGGAGCATGACCAGGCCCCCAAATAGGGGGAAGTCTTCAGCATGCCCAACCAAGTTACAATCCCCTGACTGACATCAATCCAATAAAAACATGACAACAGATCACAAATGTCTGAATGATGACAACTCATCACGGTGCTGAGAAACTGTTGTCAGCTCTGCCGTTAGCCATTATTGACAACATCACTGCCGCATCTCTGTTCCAAAGCTCTGTAGCTGAGCCTGGTTTTCTGAACATTAAACTCTTAAAAGCTGCTCAGATCAAACTGCCAATATGTTAATTATGATTTATTAATCTGATAGCAACAATTCTCAGCAACACAGGGCGTACACCACATGCATTCTCAGTACTGGTCACAAGCCCAGATAAACAAGTTGGAAAGAAGGAGGCCAGGTGTTGATTGCAAACTGTCAGCTCTCAGCCATATGGAGTGTACAGCCAGGACATTCTGAGTGCCAGTCCCAGGACAAGCATACATTTTTCCAAACCAAACATGCAGATCACAAATCAAATTTCCATACTGGATCAGTCAAGGCCCAATTTGTCCAACAGGGAGCTGGTGGCAAATGGGCTACTCTTGGGCAGAGATGAAGAAGCAGAGAACATGTCCAGAGGCAGTGAGAGAGGATGGAAGTTAGATGTGTGGATTTGAGTCAGAACTTTGAATGTTGGCAGTATGACTGGTAAAGTGAGAGAGGTGGCTAATATTATGGAGAGAAGAAAGGTAGAAATTGTCTGTATAAGAGACCAAGTGGAAGGGAAGTGTGGCGATGAGCATCTGAAGTAGGTTCAAACTGTTATATCAAAGTGCAGATGGGAAGAGAAATGACAGAGCAGTTCCTAGGGATGGATTTTATCAATACCATTATCGATACAATTCCTTATCGATTCCCTTATCGATACGTTGTGTGAATTTTCTGTATACTTAAAGTAGACTTTACAGGTTTTCTATGTGAACAACATTTTATTGAGTCTTAAAGTAGATAAATATGAAATTGTTCGCTGGATAAATAAATAAAATCTACATGGTGGATCCTTGATCTCTGGACACAAATAGAAATAAACAAAATTTGTAGTTTTTGTCAAAAGCATTTCCTTTCAGACATTAATGGCATGAAGGTCACACCATACCTCTGAGCTGAACTCAGCCAGCTGCACGTCAGCATCAATGTAATTCATAAAGAACGCAGGATGTCTCATTTTGGTCAGTTGTAGTTTCTTGTTTGTTTTACGTTTGGAAAGACGTGTCATTTATATTTAAAACAGTGATTCGCTTTGAAGTTATTAATTCCAACCAGACTCAAACGTGTCTCAGCACAGAGCAGCACAGCGTTCGGAGCTGCACGAATGGAACGGAGGACGATTCTCGTTTCTTCCCTGCACCAAGACAGAATCCCAGTTAGTGACTTGAATCTGCACAAAAGTGACTCATGATTGACATTTTTAAATGGCTTTGAGAGGGGTTAAGACGCGGACTTACTGCTTCTGAAAAGCAGCGAAGCAAAGAACCAATGAAGCAGGGGGTTGGAGCACTGCTTCATTGGTTCAGGCTTCAATGCAGAGCTGTTACAGAAGTGGTTGATTACAGACCCGCTGCAGGGTTTGCAATCAGTGTGGAGAAATGATCTTTTTCCCGACAAACACCCTCAAAAACAACAGGCGCTCTGATGGAGTGATAAGGGAACCGTTAAGCAAAAAGGCTGTTGATGTTGCTGGATCTAATCATTTCTCTCTGAAGACGAACCAGTTCTCGATACTCATCCCTAGCAATTCCTCACATTGCACTGGAAATTATTGAAAAAGGAGAAAAATTTAGGGAAGTGAAATCTGTCAAATATTTAGGTGTGGTATTAGACAGGACACTGTCCTTTAAAAAGCACATTTCCAAACTAATCAAAACTGTAAAATTCAATTTACATCACTTTAGATATATGAGGTCTGTTAGAAAACTATCCGACCTTTTTATTTTTTGCAAAAACCATATGGATTTGAATCATGTGTGATTGCATCGGCCAAGCTTGAACCTTTGTGCGCATGCGTGAGTTTTTTCACGCCTGTCAGTTGCGTCATTCACCTGTGAGCACGCTTTGTGGGAGGAGTGGTCCAGCCCCCTCGGCGGATTTTCATTGTCAATGGCTGAGCGACTGCTGCATTGCTGCATCAAAATTTTTTCAGAAACTGTGAGAGACAGCCAGGTGGAAACCATTCGGAAAATTCAGATGGCTTTCGATGAAGCTCTTATGGGCATGACACAGATTAAGGAGCATTACAACCGGATTAAAGACGGCCCACAGCAGCTGAGGGTGCGCCGCGCTTCGAGCGGCCATTGACAGGCTGAAACGACCAGATCATTTCCAAAGTGAAGGCTGTGTTGATCCGGGATGCCGTCTGACTACCAGAGAAATGGCAAGAGAGATGGACATAGCACTTTTTCGGCACATTACACTGTTACAGGAGATTTTGTAATGAAAGACGTGCGGAGGAATTCACACGTCAGGATGGAGCCGTGTAATGGCACAGAACAAAAAGCACCTCCGTGTTGGAAGTCTCACGGGAGGGACATGACCAGCTCTTCCACCGTTCGGAAGATTCAGACGGCTTTGGGTGGCTTTTCAGTCGAGTGAGTATCCGAGAAATTGTCTAAGATCTGGGCATGTCACATGACCTGTGAGACCAACACGGAGGTGCTTTTGTTCCGTGCCATTAGCGGCTCCGTGGCAAATTCCTCCGCTCCTGTTTTCATGAGAAAATCTCCTTTAACAGTGGAATGTGCCGGAAAAGTGTTGATGTCCACCTTTTCTGCCATTTCTCTGGTAGTCAGATGACGTCCCGGATCAACACAGCGTTCAGTTTGGAAATGATCTGGTCATTTCAGCCTGTCGATCGCCGCTCGGAGTGAGGTGTGCCCTCCGCCATTGTGCGCCGTCTTTAAACTGGCTGTAACACTCCTTAATCTGTGTGATGCCCATAAAATCGTCCCTGAAAGCCATCTGAATTTTTTGAATGGTGTCCACCTGGCTGTCTCTCACAGTTTCTGGAAAAGTTTGATGCAGCGCTGCTCCAGACGTTCAGACATTTTCCTCACAATGAAAATCCGACGAGGGGGGAGGACCAGTGCTCACTCAAAGCCTGCTCACAGGCGAATGATGCAACTGACAGGCGTGAAAAAACTCACGCATGCGCACGAAGGTTCAAGCTTGGCTGATGCAAGCACACATGATTCAAATCCATATGGTTTTTGCAAAAAATAAAAAGGTCAGATACTTTTCTAAGAGACCTCGTATTTACAATCAGATGAGCACAGATGCAGCCAAGCATGAAATGCATGAAATGATATTTGCACATTTTACTTATTGCATCACAACCTGGTCTTTGTCAACCAACAGTGTTACAGCCACTAAAAAGTCTCCATAAACAGGCTCTTAAAATTTTAGACAAAAAAACCTTTTTCATACACTATTGTAATATTGTGGAAAAAATATAAATTAACATTTGAAAATTTTATCCTCTTTTCCAATGTCAGTTTAGTGGTTGTGGCAGTCAAAAACAATAAATGACCTTAATCCAACAGAGATTAAAAACAAGGTGCTGATATCAAGTATTCTCTTGGTTTGAGGGAGAAACTGGATTTGTTCTTCAAAAAGAAACCCAATTTGACCCTCAACTTGGAGACAAGATTTTCAATGTGTGTTTTGAATGACAAATTCTGGTAAATGATGATACTCAAAAACATTTAAGAGGTAAGATGACAATTTTGGTTTCAACCCCTTGAGTCTTTGAGATCGTATGAACATTAGATGGTCATTTTTTGCCATCTGACAACAGCATGCATTTAGATTTTCCTGCATTTAACACCAGTTTAAGTTAAGTGGGTCTGACCAATTTCAAAGGCACACTGCAGGTATTCCAGAGGTTTGGTTACTGAGGAGGAGGAACCGTGTGTGTGTGTGTGTGTGTGCGCGCGTGTGTGTGCGCGTGTATGGGAGAACAGCACGGGGCCTAATAGAAACCTCTGCAGTTCCCCATCGGTTACTGTAACAAGATTTGAAGTAATGTTGTTATATGACACACTGTGCGTGACTAAATAAGTCAAATGTCAAGCGTGCAAGAATGTTGCCAGCAATCCCAAAATAATTTTTGACTATCCAATAATATATAACGAAGGACCGTGTCAGATGTAGCAGATCTAGCAATATTAGCACCATGGCGGTATCCGATACTGAAATCAGAGATAATTGTAAATGAATCACTTCTCTATTATAACAACCAGACAAAATAATATCATACAGTGAAATAAAAAGTGAACCAACTGCCATGAAAACAACAGAATAAACAATTATAAATATGTTATTCATCATGTTTTATCTAGACTTTAGTGAATGCTTAGCCTAGCGAGTCTCCTCCCTCCTCAGTGAGGCTCCTCCTTCCTCAGCAAGGCTCCTCCCTCCTCAGTTCGTGTGAGGTTCATGACAGGAGGAAACCATGAGTGGAGTTCTGTGTCCTTCTCCCCTTTATCCTGACCTCCTACACAGAAACACAGCGTCACCAGCTGCTGACGAGCAGTACCCCCCCATACACACCCCGTTAGCTCGGACGAAGCAGCACACCTGGGCCCGAGTGCAGGGTTCAGGTTTCCTTGGCAGTGATGTGTGTGTGTTTTGTGTGTGTGTGTCCTTCAGTGCTGAGTGCGCTGCAGAGAGATGTAAAGAATGCTAATGAAGTGAGCCACCAGAGTAACGGCTGAGTTGGCCGGCGCCGGCGTCCATACAGTGTGTGTTTGTGGCTCTCTCTGAAGTCGAGCAAGGACTGTGTGAGCCAAGGTTAAATACAGGAACACATTGACGGCCTGTGCATTTTAATTAAGCCTTGAGCAAACACTGTGCAATTTGCTTAAATGGCCCCCTGTGATGGATGACAGGAACCAGTGTTGTCTCTTTTTCTTCTCAAGAAGAAGGGAGACTTGTGAGGGAGACTGTGTGCTCGGAGACAAAAGGCCCGGCCCGTCAAAGTCCAGCTCCTCTAAGTTTTATTGACTTCTGGCCCTGCACACCGAGCCAGAACATCCACAGTTAACTAGTTACAACGGTGCACGTCTGTCACATGTTTGAGTTAAAAAAAACATACATAAATAAAATCAACGGTAATACAACAGAATGTGTTTAAGTCTGCTGGTATCATATATGCTCCTTTCATCATTTTTGGGGGGAATTACAACTGAAAGTGAAAAGACTAAATCCACTTATTTTGCCATCAGCTGAGGAAAAACAACAAGAAATCAACAAACAATTTATTCACATCAACAAGATCAATTCCACAATTTACAGTGTCTGTCATGTCCTGTGTCAAGGAGGCAGGAATGAAGACTTAAGTGGATCTGGTGCCATCACCATAGCAGAAATCACAGAGGTCGTCAAAAGCTCCTGACTGGCAAGTTGCTGGGGGCTGATCACATTCACCCTGAGTTGCTGAAGACTGTGGATGTTGTTGGGCTGCCATGGCTGACGCACTTATGCAATGTTGCATGGAAGTCGAAGACAATACCTCTGGTTTGACAAACTGGGGTGGACCATCGGAGTATGGTCCAATTATAGAGGAATCACACTTTTCAGCCTCCCTGGAAAAGTCTATGCCAGGGTACTAGAGTGGAGACATGCTGAGATTTTCACCAAAATCTTCAGCCAGTCTCTGACACAGTCTGCTGTCATGCATTAAGACCCCCACCATAGTCCCCCTACCCAAGAAACCCCCCATAACCAGCCTCACTCACTACAGGCCTGTTGCACTCACAGTGGTGGTGGTGATGAAGTATTTTGAAAAACTGGTTAGAAGTCACATCATGTGACATTCATAACTCCCACTTCAGACCCATACCAATTCACGTACAAGGCCAACAGGTCAGCAGAGGATGCCATGACCTCTATGCCATGCTGCCCCACCTGGAGCAACAGTGTAACTACGCCCGTCTTCTCTTAATGAATTATAGTTCAGCATTCAACTACATCCTCCCCCACAGCCTCTGAGGAAACTGCTGACCCCCAGTCTACCTCATTCCACATGTTTTTGGATTAAGGAATTTCTGTCAGATTGCTCACAGAGTCAGGATTGGCCCCCACATATCCACAGCTCTCACCATCAGCACCGGTTCCCCTCTAGGCTGCGTGCTGACCCTGTTGCTCTTCACCCTCTGCACCTCTGACTGCACCCCTACCCACACCAGCAGCACTTTCATTAAGTTTGCAAATGACACCATAGTGGTCGTCTGTATCACTGGAGGAGATGAGTCAGCTGACGGTGTGGTGTAGAGACAGTAACTTGCCCCTGAACACATCCAAAACCAAGGAGCTAATCATAGACTTCAAGAGAAACAAAGCAGACATTCAGTCCGTTATCATTGTGGGACCTGTGTAGAAAGGATCAGGGACTTCTGTTTTCTGGGAGTCCACATAGAGGAGAAACTGACCTGGGACAGGAACACCACACACTTGGTAAAGAAGGAACAGCAAAGACTTTACTTTCTGAGAATCCTCAGGAAAAGTAGCATCAACCAGAGATGTCTGGTGTCTTTTTCCCGCTCTTCCATGGAGATCATCCTCACATACTGCTGCTGTACGTGGTTTACCAGCTACACGGGGCAAACAGGAAAGAGCTCCAGAGGGTTACCAAAATGGCAGAAAAGCTCATTGGGTGCCCTCTACCCACACTGGGGCACCTTCATGACTCTTCCTGTCTCAGGAGAGACAACGCCATCCTAAAGGACTTGTCCCACCCTGGACACTTTCTGTTTGATGGTACAGGGCCATTAAAACATGAACAAAGACTGAAAAACAGTTTCTACCCAACTGCTGTTAGAGCTTTGAATGACACTGGCACCAAACAGCCAGGTCACATGACACACTTGAAATGAGGGAAATATTTGTTTTTGTGTAATATCCACTGACACTGAAATATCCACAGTTTTGTACATACTTTACTCTTTTTTATTCAGTCTCTTTTTTGCTACTATGTTCTTATATATTTTTTCTTTTTTTTAATTTGCACTCTGGACATACCTCTTTCATTTGGTTACATTTTTTGTTTATTTTTCTTTTCTTCTCCAGACCTTTCAAGGCTTGTGTGTGGTTTAGTCAGGTTTATATTTGCACTGAAAGGCTGCACTTTGCATTTTGTTGTACATGTTACAATGACGATAAAGAATCTGTATATGTTAAACCATTAGTCGAACCTCAGATTCAGCAGTGTCGTTTCTGTCCTGGTTGTGGAACTGTGGACCAGCTGTTTACCCTCACAAGGATATTGGAGGGGTCTTAAGAGCATGACCAGTTAGTCTACATGGATTTCATTGTACTAGTCTGTCATGGTAAAAAGGAGCTGAGCTGGAAGGTGAGACTCAATTTATCAGTCAATTTACGCTCCTATCCTCACCGATGGTGATGAGCTTTTGGTAATGATTGAAAGAATAAGATCACAGATACAGTAGTGTTCAGAATAATAGTAGTGCTATGTGACTAAAAAGATAAATCCAGGTTTTGAGTATATTTCTTATTGTTACATGGGAAACAAGGTACCAGTAGATTCAGTAGATTCTCACAAATCCAACAAGACCAAGCATTCATGATATGCACACTCTTAAGGCTATGAAATTGGGCTATTAGTAAAAAAAAAAAAAGTAGAAAAGGGGGTGTTCACAATAATAGTAGCATCTGCTGTTGACGCTACAAACTCAAAACTATTATGTTCAAACAGCTTTTTTAGTAATCCTGTGAATCACTAAAGTAGTATTTAGTTGTATAGCCACAGTTTTTCATGATTTCTTCACATCTGTGAGGCATTAATTTTGTTGGTTTGGAACCAAGATTTTGCCTGTTTACTAGTGTGCTTGGGGTCATTGTCTTGTTGAAACACCCATTTCAAGGGCATGTCCTCTTCAGCATAAGGCAACATGACCTCTTCAAGTATTCTGACATATCCAAACTGATCCATGATACCTGGTATGTGATATATAGGCCCAACACCATAGTAGGAGAAACATGCCCATATCATGATGCTTGCACCACCATGCTTCACTGTCTTCACTGTGAACTGTGGCTTGAATTCAGAGTTTGGGGGTCGTCTCACAAACTGTCTGTGGCCCTTGGACCCAAAAAGAACAATTTTACTCTCATCAGTCCACAAAATATTCCTCCATTTCTCTTTAGGCCAGTTGATGTGTTCTTTGGCAAATTGTAACCTCTTCTGCACATGTCTTTTATTTAACAGAGGGACTTTGCGGGGGATTCTTGCAAATAAATTAGCTTCACACAGGCGTCTTCTAACTGTCACAGCACTTACAGGTAACTCCAGACTGTCTTTGATCATCCTGGAGCTGATCAGTGGGTGAGCCTTTGCCATTCTGGTTATATTTCTATCCATTTTGATGGTTGTTTTCCATTTTCTTCCACGCGTCTCTGTTTTTTTGTGTGTGTGTGTGTGTGTGTGTGTGTGTGTGTGTGTGTGTGTGTGTGTGTGTGTGTGTGTGTGTGTGTGTGTGTGTGTCCATTTTAAAGCACTGGAGATCATTGTAGATGAACAGCCTATAATTTTTTGCACCTGCATATAAGTTTTCCCCTCTCCAATCAACTTTTTAATCAAACTATGCTGTTCTTCTGAACAATGTCTTGAACGTCCCATTTTCCTCAGGCTTTCAAAGAGAAAAGCATGTTCAACAGGTGCTGGCTTCATCCTTAAATAGGGGACACCTGTTTCACACCTGTTTGTTCCACAAAATTGACGAACTCACTGACTGAATGCCACACTACTATTATTGTGAACACCCCCTTTTCTACTTTTTTTACTAATTGCCCAATTTCATAGCCTTAAGAGTGTGCATATCATGAATGCTTGGTCTTGTTGGATTTGTGAGAATCTACTGAATCTACTGGTACCTTGTTTCCCATGTAACAAAAAGAAATATACTCAAAACCTGGATTAATCTTTTAGTCACATTGTACAGTAGTGTTCTGAACACTACTGTACAAGTGGCAGAAATGAGGTTCCTCTGTCAGGTATCTGGACTTACACTCCTGGACAGGGTGAGAAGGTTGATTATCTAGGAGGGACTCAGAGTAGAGTTGTTACGTCTTTGCATCAAAAGGAGCCAGTTAAGGTGGTTCAGGCATCTGGTGACAATGCTCCCTGGTCGTCTCCTTAAGGAGGTGTGAGGAAGTGTGGGATGAGTTGCTTGCTTTGCTGCCATCCGGACCCAGATAAGAGATTGAAAATGAATGAATGAATGTCAGCACAAAAATAAAACCCTTTCACTTTCTTTATCCACCCATGTAAGCTGTTGCTGACTTGAATTATTCTTGTGATTTCTGATTTTTGCCTTCTGTCACTGAACACACACAGTGTGTTTGCTATGGTGCCATGTCCGTACAGCAGCTTTTCTCAGTTGTCCTGAATGAGAATGGAGCATCTGTGTCGTCACATAAAGTGTTGCACTCGGCATCTTTTTCAGAATCCTCTTCCTTTTTTGTGCAGCCACCCTGAGCAAGTTAAAATCTCTGAACTTTGGTGAAAGCAAAGTCAGACAGAGAAAAAGTTGTCACCCTGACAGGAGGAGTCATTTGTTTGTGCTGTGTCAGACTGCATTCAGCTGATTTGTCAGTCAAAATCTATGATAACAGAGACAAGAAGGACTCATCTGTGATAGCCAATTGGACAAAGTATTCCTGCTGAGGGTGAGTGCTTTTTATCACTCTACATTACAGGCTATTCAGGCAGGGTGATGACTAATTGGTTAGTGCCCTTGTTTCCAGAGTGGAAGGTTCCTGCATTACAAAACACCCTTGCCCATTCTCTTGGAGTTACATCAGAAAGGGCATCCAGTATTAAGTTAGATCTATTTCAGCTCTGCTGTGGTAACCACAAGTGAAATTATAAGGTTCTTATTAGCTATTTAATGAAATTGTAGAAACAAATCTCTTGAGGAATTTTGCTTTTAAGAAAGTGCTGAGAGGAGGCACTGGGATAACACATTTGTGGGCATCCTCTGAGTGTTTTTCAGTCATAGAGAAGAAAGAAAAAAACAAACACTATGAGGACACTCAGCATAACAGTGTTTTGACTCTGCTCTGTCTCTTGGATTAATTCTATGCTCATTTCTATGGAGAGATGTTTGTCCCATAGAATAGAATAATGGTCTGCTTTTCTTATGTGCCAGACCTGTTTAAGTGCATTAGTCACTCTTGCTCCTGTATAGAGATCTATTGCAGTTTTTCTGTTCATTGTCATTACTGTAAAAAAAAAAAAGAAAAAAAATCCACAGGTGCTGTTCTCTGCTTTGGGGTCTCCAGCCATGATTTAGCAGCTAAAAGTCTACACTGCAATAAAATATTGATTGTTTCATTTCTCTGAGGCAGAGGGAATCTTACATCCTTAGGTTTGTGGGCAGGGACTGCAGTCCATACAGCCTATTGGCAGAACATTGTTCAAAACCCATCTGTTATCCAATGTGACTCATCCCTACCTAGCTGCGATTATCGTTTGATAAACTTTTCAGTAAAAAAAAAAAAATAAAAAAAATAAGAATGATGGACCATACGAATAACGCATCCTCTTTCAGAACAAGTACTGGATGTATGTGTCAGTGTTATTTGGTATCTATTGCTTATATATAGGGAGGGCATATATAGTGTGTATCAGAAATGTCTGTTATACTGATTGAGAATATCAGGCTGTGGTGCTGAAAACAAACATGGTCAGGAACACAAGAGTGACTGTGTGATGTTTTTGCTGCAAGCGTTTCCAGATATCTGCCTTGAATGGTTTATGTCTTCAACAGTGCTGCCTGCTGATGTAGAGGAGTTCTGACAGGGTTGGAGGAGGAGGAGCAGTGGAAGGTTGCTGTTGTTGCAGTCAGAAATCTAGAAACCAAAACAAGTATTTCATCATCTGCCTAGAATCTCCATGTGCCACATTCAGAGCTTCACTGCTTTATTTTTTTTGCTCTTTGGATGTCAACATCCAGAGTTTTAAAGTGCTTTTCCTGATGCAGATCCAGAACCTCTGCTGTTGTTTAGTCATTAACAAAGGATCTAATGTGGATTGTAAAGTCATGTGAAGACTATAATTTGTCCTGCTAAGATGACTTTATATACTTTATGTTTGTTGTGAAAGTGTAGTGACACGGACCCACAACAGGGGGCGTAAATGAACGGACAATAGAAGGAGTTAAATTTGAACACTTTACTGTTGTGAATGCCACAACCACACACAGCAGATTATAGAATAAATACAACGTCAATGGATAAAGGTGTCGTGTGGGCAGGCTCGACGATAGGAGACGTCCGTCTAGAGAAGAACCGGAACCACACGATTTCCTCCGCCACCGAACCCGAAGGATACTGGAGCCGCCAGGTCCCGAGTCCCTCAGGTGGCCACCGTCTCCGCGTGTCGGATCTGGTACTGCTGGCGAAGAGCAAAGACAGTCAAGTGTGGGTGTGTGTACACCCAGTAACAACAACGGTGGGAATTCCACCTCCACCTCTAACACACACTCGTGCAGCGTCTGTCTATTCACTTATCTGGCGGAAAGCAGAGCAAAGCAGTCGCGGCCCATGCCAGTCCTCCGGGGAGACAGCTGCAACAATGTATCTACTGGAATCAATATCGGAATATTCAGGCTGAGAGTATTACCTCCGTAGAAGAACGATATCTCGGCGACGTGGTGGAGGTGTCATCCTGCTTTTATCTGGGGCAGATGATCGGTGACAGCTGTCATAGTTGATGAGTGACAGCTGTCACCTCAGCTGTTCCTGTGAGGCGGCAGCGCCCTCTCGTGCCTAAAGCCCGCACTTCAGGCAGGGCGCCCTCTGGTAGTGGGCCAGCAGTACCTCCTCTTCTGGTGGCCCACACAACAGGACCCCCCACTCAACGGGCGCCTCCTGGCGCCCGACCAGGCTTGTCCGGGTGGCGACGGTAGAAATCGGCCAGGAGGGCCAGGTCCAGGATGAAGCTCCTCTTCACCCAGGAGTGTTCTTTGGGTCCATACTCCTCCCAGTCCACCAAATATTGGAATCCCCGGCCCATTCGACGGACGTCCATGAGCCGGCGCACTATCCAAGCTGGCTCCCCGTCGATGATACGGGCAGGAGGCGGCGCCGGACCGGGTGTACAGAGGGGTGAGGTGTGATGTGGTTTCAATCTTGAAACGTGGAATACTGGATGGATCCGCAGTGAGGCCGGGAGTTGGAGCCTCACTGCAGCGGGACTGAGGACCTTGAGGATCTTGAAGGGCCCTATGTACCGGTCCTTCAGTGTGGGGGTGGGCAGTTTGGTGGGCCAGCAGTACCTCCTCTTCTGGCGGCCCACACAACAATGTTGTCCTTTTACGCATATTTTTGAGTTGAAAAATGTTTGATTTTACTGTGTGTGTGTGTGTGTGTGTGGTTTCCTGTCTCATAATCACAATAATGATGTGTGATTGTGATGTCATGGCGGGTTCCTAGTGCCGTCAGGTGGTTGCGTGGATCACATTTGTAGGACTATGTAAAAGCAGCTGGCCGTGGTCCCGTTTGTGTTGCCTCTGCCAATCCTGAACCACTTCCAAACACCTGCCTTGTCCCGGAGGTCACAACCCATAGTGCTCATGTACCCGCGCTTTCAGCATCAGGTGTTTTTAGCCAATCCACTATCAGGACAGAGCAAGGACAAATTTCAAGGTACAATGCTCATCAATGCCCGTTGAGCCTCTGGGGCCCAAAGCAAAATTCTGCTCAGTATTACACTTTCAATTTATTTTCATTTATATAGTGCCAAATAACAACAAGGTTGCCTCAAGGTGCTTCACACAAGTAAGGTCTAACCTTACCAACCCCCAGAGTAACAGTGGTAATGAAAAACTCCCTCTGAGGAAGAAACCTCAAGCAGACCAGACTCAAAGGGCCATGCTACAGACATAAATTCCAGAACAATTCACAAAACGAACATACAGGAAATGTTGCCGGTACACAGGATGGCTTCTGGAACAGATACCACACCCATCTCTGGATGGAGCTGCGGCTCAGAGAGAAAAGAAAAAAAGCAGAATCAAGCATCAGAAAGACAAATACAATATAATTTGTCAGCATTAAGCAACAAGAAAAACAGAAGAAATACTAAGGTGATCGCCAGCCACTAGCCCTAAGCTTCACTAACAGACCCAGAATTTAAATAAAGTTGAGGCCGTGGCCCACTCCATTTACTAAGAAACTGAATTTAAAAGAGTAAAAAGCATAGTAACACACTATGGCAGTATGCTAGACATACGAAAGGGAAAATAAATGAGTCTTAAGTCTGGACTTGAAGGTCTTCATTGAATCTGACTGTTTAATTGATGCAGGGAGATCATTCCACAGAACAGGGCAATGACAAGAGAAAGCTCTGGTAGGTAGAGAGGTGCCAGTCCATCAACAATTTTTTAGGCTACTAGCAGAACCTTAAAATGTGATCTCACAGGGACAGGAAGCCAGTGAAGAGATGCCACAATGGGTGTAATGTGGTCAAACTTTCTGCTTTGTGACAAAAGTGTGGCAGCAGCATTTTGAACCAATTGGAGAGCCCTAATGCTGGACTGCGGTAAACCAGAAAAGAGAACATTGCAGTAGTTTAAGTCTAAGTCGATACATTTACAATGATATAATGCCTGAATAGATCCTAGTCATTTGATTGGTGCTTTGTATGTGACGTGATATTGGTCATTTGTCCCAGTTGCCATCAAGCTCCAATTACTGTGCCACTTTGGTTCCATATGATTTGTACCATCACATGCTGTGACCACCACACGCTCACACTGTGCGTACACATCAGCGGCGCTTTGCTTAAAAACAAACATGATGGGAGCTTATTGACGCTGCTCATTCTTCTAACACACACACACACACACACACAAAAAACAAATCCAGTACACTGTAAGCCTTCACTGGGACGTCTGTAAGTGAAGCAGAACTGCTGTCGGATGAAGAGCCCGACACATTTCTATGGCGATTTCTCACTGGACTGAGGAAAGCAGACGGCAGTCTATACACAAAGTCAGTGCACAACATCAGCTACGGTCTACATCGTCAGGACTGTTTTTGAATTATCTGACTGTTTTTCAAGTTAACTGAGAACAATTTTAGATTGGACTGCTATTTAAAGCTCATGTTGGACTGTTTGGAACCTGTTGATGTCAGTATAGCAGTGACACACACCAAAATGTAAGTCTCTTGTTTCTAAATTAATAAAATATCAAATGGTAAGGATATATTTGGGCTGTTATATAAAACAGTGAATAGAATATTTCATTTGCTGAAAGATGGAATGTCCCATTCAACAAGATGCAGCCGAGTTGAACAGAAAATTTCAACTTATTAAATATTCTTACCATTGAATTCATAAACATTCATTATTTGTATACCATACTGTCCCTAAACGATACTTAAAATCATGAACAAATGCATAGAGAAAATTTCAAAAACGCTGCCATGGAACTTGACTTCATTCAGTATTTTTACATTGTGAAAGCAAATCTGAATATTAAATTGAACCACAATATTAACACCTGAAATGTAGTGATAGAAAAATAGACAACAAATTCTCTTTACCGTCTATTCAGGGTTTTCACGTATCCCATAATCCCTTGGGTGCCAGAGAGTCACTGCAGTCAAAACAACATAGAGAATCCACACAATGACAATTGTAAATGAATATTATACTACAAAAATGTAATTTTTTATGCTTTTCGTCACATTAATAAGAGACTGCTGCATGATACCCTGAAAAATTGCTAAAACAATTATAACAAAAAAGCAGTGTCTGCTACATTTAATCTGCGTGGAATTTAATAAGCGCAAACCGAATTTACTCTGGAACAAAGAGGACAAACAGTGTTGTAAAGAACAATAATCAAGCAAACTTCACTTTCCCCCAGAACGACATGATCAGGAAGCGAGCGGAGCTCACAGCAGCTCCCATTGAAAATAACGGAGAGACACCCTGTGATTCTCACATGTTTACATAAAACAAACGCAGTAACAACGTCTATAAACCCAGAGAATATATTCACGAGAGTTTTAGGCACAATATAAAAATAGTTTTATGTTGTGATGTTAATTGTGTTGTCCGTGTGCAGCGGTTAAAGTAAAGCGTGATCAATCAATCAATCAATTTTATTTATATAGCGCCAAATCACAACAAACAGTTGCCCCAAGGTGCTTTATATTGTAAGGCAAGGCCATACAATAATTATGTAAAAACCCCAACGGTCAAAACGACCCTCTGTGAGCAAGCACTTGGCGACAGTGGGAAGGAAAAACTCCCTTTTAACAGGAAGAAACCTCCAGCAGAACCAGGCTCAGGGAGGGGCAATCTTCTGCTGGGACTGGTTGGGGCTGAGGGAGAGAACCAGGAAAAAGACATGCTGTGGAGGGGAGCAGAGATCAATCTCTAATGATTAAATGCAGAGTGGTGCATACAGAGCAAAAAGAGAAAGAAACACTCAGTGCATCATGGGAACCCCCCAGCAGTCTAAGTCTATAGCAGCATAACTAAGGGATGGTTCAGGGTCACCTGATCCAGCCCTAACTATAAGCTTTAGCAAAAAGGAAAGTTTTAAGCCTAATCTTAAAAGTAGAGAGGGTGTCTGTCTCCCTGATCTGAATTGGGAGCTGGTTCCACAGGAGAGGAGCCTGAAAGCTGAAGGCTCTGCCTCCCATTCTACTCTTACAAACCCTAGGAACTACAAGTAAGCCTGCAGTCTGAGAGCGAAGCACTCTATTGGGGTGATATGGTACTATGAGGTCCCTAAGATAAGATGGGACCTGATTATTCAAAACCTTATAAGTAAGAAGAAGAATTTTAAATTCTATTCTAGAATTAACAGGAAGCCAATGAAGAGAGGCCAATATGGGTGAGATATGCTCTCTCCTTCTAGTCCCCGTCAGTACTCTAGCTGCAGCATTTTGAATTAACTGAAGTCTTTTCAGGGAACTTTTAGGACAACCTGATAATAATGAATTACAATAGTCCAGCCTAGAGGAAATAAATGCATGAATTAGTTTTTCAGCATCACTCTGAGACAAGACCTTTCTAATTTTAGAGATATTGCGTAAATGCAAAAAAGCAGTCCTACATATTTGTTTAATATGCTCAGACAGAACAATCTGAGAGAAAGAGTCTAACCAAATACCGGCATCACTGGAAGCAGCCAAAGATAACAATACGTCTTTGGGATGGTTATGAGTAATTTTTTCTCTAATAGTTAAAATTTTATTAGCAAAGAAAGTCATGAAGTCATTACTAGTTAAAGTTAAAGGAATACCCGGCTCAATAGAGCTCTGACTCTTTGTCAGCCTGGCTACAGTGCTGAAAAGAAACCTGGGGTTGTTCTTATTTTCTTCAATTAGTGATGAGTAGTAAGATGTCCTAGCTTTATGGAGGGCTTTTTTATAGAGCAACAGACTCTTTTTCCAGGCTAAGTGAAGATCTTCTAAATTAGTGAGACGCCATTTCCTCTCCAACTTACGGGTTATCTGCTTTAAGCTGCGAGTTTGTGAGTTATACCACGGAGTCAGGAACTTCTAATTTAAAGCTCTCTTTTTCAGAGGAGCTACAGCATCCAAAGTTGTCTTCAATGAGGATGTAAAACTATTGACGAGATACTCTATCTCACTTACAGAGTTTAGGTAGCTACTCTGCACTGTGTTGGTATATGGCATTAGAGAACATAAAGAAGGAATCATATCCTTAAACCTAGTTACAGCGCTTTCTGAAAGACTTCTAGTGTAATGAAACTTATTCCCCACTGCTGGGTAGTCCATCAGAGTAAATGTAAATGTTATTAAGAAATGATCAGACAGAAGGGAGTTTTCAGGGAATACTGTTAAGTCTTCAATTTCCATACCATAAGTCAGAACAAGATCTAAGATATGATTAAAGTGGTGGGTGGACTCATTTACATTTTGAGCAAAGCCAATTGAGTCTAATAATAGATTAAATGCAGTGTTGAGGCTGTCATTCTCAGCATCTGTGTGGATGTTAAAATCGCCCACTATAATTATCTTAGCTGAGCTAAGCACTAAGTCAGACAAAAGGTCTGAAAATTCACAGAGAAACTCACAGTAACGACCAGGAGGACGATAGATAACAACAAATAAAACTGGTTTTTGGGACTTCCAATTTGGATGGACAAGACTAAGAGTCAAGCTTTCAAATGAATTAAAGCTCTGTCTGGGTTTTTGATTAATTAATAAGCTGGAATGGAAGATTGCTGCTAATCCTCTGCCTCGGCCCGTGCTACGAGCATTCTGGCAGTTAGTGTGACTCGGGGGTGTTGACTCATTTAAACTAACATATTCATCCTGCTGTAACCAGGTTTCTGTAAGGCAGAATAAATCAATATGTTGATCAATCATTATATCATTTACTAACAGGGACTTAGAAGAGAGAGACCTAATGTTTAATAGACCACATTTAACTGTTTTAGTCTGTGGTGCAGTTGAAGGTGCTATATTATTTTTTCGTTTTGAATTTTTATGCTTAAATAGATTTTAACTGGTTATTGGTGGTCTGGAAGCAGGCACCGTCTCTACGGAGGTAATGAGGGGATGGCAGGGGGAGAGAAGCTGCAGAGAGGTGTGTAAGACTACAACTCTGCTTCCTGGTCCCAACCCTGGATAGTCACGGTTTGGAGGATTTAAGAAAATTGGCCAGATTTCTAGAAATGAGAGCTGCACCATCCAAAGTGGGATGGATGCCGTCTCTCCTAACAAGACCAGGTTTTCCCCAGAAGCTTTGCCAATTATCTATGAAGCCCACCTCATTTTTTGGACACCACTCAGACAGCCAGCAATTCAAGGAGAACATGCGGCTAAACATGTCAGTCCTGGTCCGATTGGGGAGGGGCCCAGAGAAAACTACAGAGTCTGATATTGTTTTTGCAAAGTTACACACCGATTCAATGTTAATTTTAGTGACCTCCAATTGGCGTAACCGGGTGTCATTACTGCCGACGTGAATTACAATCTTACCAAATTTACGCTTAGCCTTAGTCAGCAGTTTCAAATTTCCTTCAATGTTGCCTGCTCTGGCCCCCGGAAGACAATTGACTATGGTTGCTGGTGTCGCTAACTTTACATTTCTCAAAACAGAGTCGCCAATAACCAGAGTTTGATCCTCGGCGGGTGTGTCGCCGAGTGGGGAAAAACGGTTAGAAATGTGAACGGGTTGGCGGTGTACACGGGGCTTCTATTTAGAACTACACTTCCTCCTCACAGTCACCCAGTCGGCCTGCTTTCCCGGCTGCTCAGAATCTGCCAGAGGGAAACTAACGGTGGCTAAGCTACCTTGGTCCGCACCGACTACAGGGGCCTGGCTAGCTGTACAATTTTCCACGGTGTGGAGCCGAGTCTCCAATTCGCCCAGCCTGGCCTCCAAAGCTACGAATAAGCTACACTTATTACAAGTCCCATTACTGCTAAAGGAGGCCGAGGAATAACTAAACATTTCACACCCAGAGCAGAAAAGTGCGGTAGAGACAGGAGAAGCCGCCATGCTAAACTGGCTAAGAGCTAGTAGCTGCGCTAAGCTAGCGGATTCCTAAAAACACACAAAGTGAATAATGTGTAAATAATTTAGAGGTGATTCAGCAGAGGGAGTGCTTTAGTTAAGGAGCATATCAATGCAGTTCTCAATGTTACTGAGATCTTGCAGCGCAGCGACCTCTCCGAAGTTTTGCAGGATTTGAAACCTGAAAAGCCTCAATAGGAAAATTCAACCCAGAAAGCATTGTCATCAGCGTCCATTTTTAGCACAGTAATGCACTTCCAGCAGTGATGATGATTCTCTTAAGCCCCTTTCACATTGGCGTGTGTGACAAAATGGCTGTTGTGATGTGCAAATGGCTAGCAATGCTGTACACTCACAGCGCTGTGAAAGGGGCAGCTGAGTGGGTAAGTCTGCCCTTGCCAGTACATAGCCTCTCCATCAGCAAGCCCCATTTAGTGCCTCTTCGTGGTGACACACAGAAACTGAGTACCTTGCGGTCTCAGGCTAAACTACAAGGGACTCGGAGGAGGTTTGGCCCCTAGACCCATGGCATGCAAAGCCCACTGGCGTGAGGACATAACCTGCTGCTGTTGGAACCAAACCCCCAGCTATGGGTTAAATAGCTCCACTGCATTGTGGGTCTCTCGGGAGAGAGTAAGGCTAAGGGAGTAAACCCCAACAGAAAATCCGGAGTGGAGCCCCTAAGGTGGCTGAGATTGGGAACCCACATGTCTCCTGGCAGCTCCTGCAGCCAAGCTGATACCAAACATATTGCCCTGCATTCCTTTGGACCACATCAGTAAGGCTGAGAGGGGGGTCCTGACGACTGGGCATCCCAGGATCTCCATACACTCTGCCCAGGCCTGCACCCTGGAGAGGTCACTCCAGTGCTGCTGCCTCAGCGGCAAGACCAACACGGGGGACATCAGTTATGAGTTATAAGTCCATAGCTGATTGGTGTAAGCTCGGATGCTACGGCTGTCTCTGATGGTGGGAGCGATCTTTGCGTCCCACTGGTCGGCCATCACCAGCCCTAAGTTGGGCAGCCCCCAGCCAGTAAGGTGCTGACCCACCACAGTCTGCCTGCTTCAATGGGTGGTTGGAGCTTAGGACTACTCCGACAAGCAGACTGACAACCCTGCACCAGGCAAAAAACCAAAAAGGCCAGCCTTATGACTGGCAAGCTGGAATGTCAGGACCATGTGCCCTGGTCTCTCCGATGACCTACAGCA
The DNA here is from genome assembly GCF_902500255.1 of Thalassophryne amazonica. NCBI lineage: Eukaryota > Metazoa > Chordata > Actinopteri > Batrachoidiformes > Batrachoididae > Thalassophryne > Thalassophryne amazonica. Next base: position 144,292,090 of record NC_047105.1, on the reverse strand, counting down.
AGTTGAGGACACCAGAAAAACAGCCATTATCGACCGGGAGCTATTGAGACTGAACGTCGACATAGCTGCACTGCAGGAGACTAGACTCTCCTCAAATGGCAGCCTCTGACAACAGCGCTACACCTTCTTCTGGCAGGGGAGGGAACCAGAGGAGCCTCGACTACATGGCGTAGGATTTGCAGTGAGAAACTCTCTCCTGATGTCAGTAGAACCACCATCCAACAGCACGGCTCGAATCCTCCTCCTCTGCCTCTCAACATCTTCAGGTCCAGTTAACATCCTAAGCGTCTATTCTCCCACACTCTGTTACCAACCTGAAGCAAAGGACAAGTTCTACAATGAGCTCGAGACCGCAGTCCAAGACATACCAGCAATAGAAGGTCTGTTCCTACTCGGGGACTTCAATGTCCGTATCGAGGCTGATCATGACTTCTGGCCTTGCTGCACTGGCCGCCATGGCATCGGCAAGCTAAATGAGAATGGACAGAGACTGCTAGAGCTCTGCTCCTACCTCTGTTTCACAAACACTTTCTTCTCCACGAAGCTTCATTATTGTGTGTCATGGCAACACCCCAGGTCACGCCACTGGCATCAGCTGGACCTAGTCATCACCTGAAGGGCCTCACCGAATCATGTTTGTCACCCAAAGCTACCACAGTGCTGACTGTGACACTGATCACTCTTTGGTCTGCAGCAAGGTGTGCCTTCAACCTAAACAGATTCATCGCTCAAAGCAGAAAGGACGCCCATGGATCAACACAGCCATGACATCGGCCCCAGACCTACGTGCAACGCCATCAGTGAAGCCCTAAAGAACTGCCCGACGGACAGTGCCGAAGCGAGGTGGAACCACATTCGAGACACCACCTACCAAGCTGCCATGGACTCCTTCGGCAAGAAAGTGTTGTGTGGGCCGCCAGAAGAGGAGGTACTGCTGGCCCACCACCAGAGGGCGCCCTGCCTGAAGTGCGGGCTTCAGGCACGAGAGGGAGCAGTCGCCTCACAGGAGCAGCCAGGGTGACAGCTGTCACGCATCACCTGCAACAGCTGTTACCCATCATCTGATCAGCAGGGGAATATCAGCAGGACGACGCCTCCACCTCTTTGCCGAGATATTGTTCTACCTGGAAGGTAACGTGCTCAGCTGACTGGTTAACAGTGATCTTTTGTGACTTTTGTGAGTTGTTTAGCTGACTCCTTTTCCAACGAGTGGTGGAGGTACTTTTCCTGCCGTACAGATTCCTGGGTGCAGACGCACGCACATTTAATTGTTCTTCTGTTCCTCGCCAGCAGTACCAGGTCCGACACGCGAAGGCAGTGGCCACCTGGGAGTTCGGGACTTGGCGGCTCCAGTATTCCCGGGGTCTGGTGGCGGAGGAAATCGTGTGGTTCCGGTTCTGCTTTGGACAGACGTCTCCTATCTTCGAGCCTGCCCACACGACACCTTTTGTGATTTGGCTTTTGTCTATTGTTGTAATCTGATTGTATTTGTTGTGCCCATTCACAACAGTAAAGTGTTGTTATTTGACCTCATCCATTGTCCGTTCATTTGCGCCCCCCGTTGTGGGTCCGTGTACCTACACTTTCCCAACAGAAAGTGAGGCATAACGCAGACTGGTTTGAAGCAGGGATTGCTGAAATGGAACCATCAATCACAGCAAAGTGAGCTGCCCAACTTGACTATAAAAGCAATCCCTCTGAGAAGACTCTGGCTGCCTACAGAAAGGCCAGAAGTGATGCCCAGTGGACAGCTCGGAAATGCACCAACGACCATTGGCTGAGACTCTGTCGAAGCATCCAGCTTTCTGCTGACTATGGCGACATTCACTCCATGTATTCAGGCATGAAAAAAGCCTTTGGCCCCAGCCACCATCAAGATCGCCCCCCTTAAGTCGGCCTCAGGTGAAGTCATCACAGACCATAGCAGGCAGATGGAGAGATGGGCCAGGATCTGTACTCTAGAGAAAACACCATCACTGACACAGTAGTTGAGAACACCACTCCTTTGCCTGTCATGGAGGAGCTTGATGAAGTACGAAAGGCCATTAACTCCCTTGCCTCTGGCAAAGCACCAGGAAGCGATGGCATCCCCTCAGAGATCATCAAGGCCGGCAAAGACACCTCTCTCTTACAACACCTCCGTGAACTCCTGCTACAGTGCTGGGAAGAAGGGACAGTGCCCCAAGAAATGCGAGATGCAAGTATCATCATGCCATATAAGAACAAAGGTGATGATTGCAACAACTATCGTGGAATCTCCCTGCTCAGCACTGTTGGCAAGGCCTTTGCACGAGTCGCCCTGAATTGCCTACAGTCTCTCGCTGAAAGGGTTTACCCTGAGGCACAGTGTGGCTTCAGAGCTTGAAGGTCAACAGTCAACATGGTGTTCTCACGTCGACAACTCCAGGAGAAGTGCCGTGAGGAATGCTGACCCCTGTACATCGCCTTCATCGATCTGACAAAGGCGTTCGACCTTGTCAGCAGACAAGGTCTCTTCACCTTACTCCAGAGGATTGGATGCCCTCCCAAGCTACTGATCTACTACTCATCCTTGGAATCCATCCCAGTCAAGAACGGGGTGAAACAGGGCTGCGTGCTGGCACCAACACTCTTGGCATCTTCTTGTCACTGCTGCTGAGTTGCGCCTTCAACCAGACTGAAAATGGAGTCTTCATTCACACAATAAGTGATGGCAACCTCTTCAACCTAGCCCGCCTCCATGCAAAGACCAACGTGAGGAAAGTTCTTATCAGAGAGCTGTTGTTCGCAGATGATGCTGCCCTCACCACACATACAAAGGAAGCCTTATAACGGCTTATCAGCAGCTTTGCTTCTGCCTGCACCAAGTTTGGTCTCACCATAAGCATCAAGAAAACCAACATTATGAGTCAAGATGTCAGTAATGCCCCCCCCGCATAACCATCTGTGACCAAACTCTTGAAGTGGTTGAGAACTTCACTTACCTGGGCTCTACCATCTCTAGTAACCTCTCCCTTGACACCGAGCTTAACATAAGGATTGGCAAAGCATCATCAGCAATGGCTTGCCTGGCAAAGAGAGTGTGGGACTCCATGCTGACTACCAACACCAAGATGAAAGTGTACCAGGTCTGTGTGCTGAGCACTCTCCTCTATGGCAACAAAACATGGACCCAGTATTCCCATCAAGAACGCAGACTGAACGCCTTCCATCTGCACTGCCTCAGATGACTCCTGGGCATCACCTGGCAGGATCGTGTCCCAAACATCAAAGTACTGGCTCGGGCAGGAGCACCAAGCATGTTTGCCCTACTTAGCCAAAGATGGCTACCCTGGCTTGGTCATGTTGTCCACATGGACGACGGCCGTATCCCCAAAGATATGCTGTACGGCGAGCTAGCCACTGGCTCCAGACCCACAGGATGGCCTGCACTACGCCACAAGGATGTCTGTAAGCGTGACCTCAGAGCGAGCAACATCAACCCAACAGACCTGGAAACATCAGCAGCAGACTGTGACAGCTGGCGGCTTACCACCAAGAGTGGCATCCAGCTGGCAGAAGCAAGGAGGGAGGAGCTTTGGGAAGAAAGGAGACTCCAACGACGACAGCGAGCAGAGTCAGCACCCACAGAAACAGGAAATTATACCTGCAGCGCCTGCAACAGAGTCTGTCAATCCAGGATCAGGCTCTTCAGTCATAGCAGGCGCTGCAACCCAACTACCGACTGACCCATGGCGCAACTCCATTGTCTCCCCAGACAGACGGATGCCAGAGACATTGGCGTATTCGTAGAGCTGCGTATTGCAGCATTGTGTTTCATTTAAATACACCCAAAATGCTTGCGTACTCAGCCTTTTCAGTGTTCATATCATACTTGCAGGTGCATGTGTTCACTTTTTAATGTGTGCACACAGTCGCGTTAACCATGCTGCTATTAAACCAGTTCAGTGCTATTTTCTGCCTCTGTGGAAGTGCGCTCTGTTCTCTACTGCAGGTGTGGTGTGGCTCAAAAACAGAGTCATTTAACATTATTATTATTATTATTATTTATATATATTTTTTGTCTTGGTGGATCACTTTCTTTGTGTACAGATGCTGCTGAGTCTGGCTATGGTAAAAGCTGCCCTGAATGAAACGCTGTGACTCATTAAACTTTTAAACCTCTGGTTGCTCTGATCAGCTCTGATTTGCTCAGACCTGATTGATCTGGTCGTCTGATGAGCGCATCGGCATGCAGCGAGTGCACTTTTATTTTAAAGTCACAGGTCTGACCAGACACACACACAGAGAGAGAGAGAGACAGACAGACCTGTTTCTGGATTTCTGAGGTTCAATTCCCTGTTCTGAACACACAGGTGCTGTGGGCTGTGTGCTTATGTTCTCCAGCTGATGCACTCAGTTTTTGGTTGTGTACAGTAGCACCGTGTTGCACAGACTTGCTTGCAATAACACTGCTGCGCAGACCTGCTTAAAACTGTGTTTAGCGCTCTACGCTTTCTTACGCCGAAGAAAATTAAACATGTTTAATTTCTTCTGTCCTACGTGTGTAGCCCTCAACATACTGCTGCGCAGGGAGCAAAAACTCAACGTAGAGCTGCTAAATTAGGTGTAGAGCTGCTCAACTCAGCATAGACGATACGCTGCAATGAGCAGCTCTACGAATACGCCAGTGTGATAGGGGCTTTAGCAGTGTTGCACTGATGTGCTTTATTTTGTCATTATTTGTAGTTTTTTTTTAATATTACTTTCACGTTATCTCAAAGTTCGTAGTCATGGAGGAGGGTGAAAATTTTAGAAATATGATGAGGTGAAACAGGTGAAAAAAAAATTGCTGTAAGGGGAGTTCCCTGCAATGGAAAACTAAGCCAGGAGCCAGCAAGTCCCACCCTGAAAGCTACTCAAGTTCATCCAATTTTGGAGAAGTGTGACCACGAAGAGTTGGACAGAATATGACAGCGGGTGAGGATGCAGACAGCTGTGTTCATGATTTCAACAGGAGTGCTATGACATGGACCCTGGACTTGACCCTGGACTTCGTGTTACTGATGTTACACTGCTTATTGATATTATTGATATCAGTTGTTTACTGATAATTATGTGGACTCTGTAGAACTTGGAAGTATCAAAAGAGGTAACAGTTTTGTTTGCATATGAAGCCGTGTGAAACTGGAGCAGCGCCAGACAGCAGAACGATGTTCTACTGTAGATGGCTGCTGTGTGAGAACACAGGTGGAGTGAAATCAGCTCGATGTGGCTGCGTCAGGGTTTGGATTTATTACTACTTTATCTATGGCTATCCACAGTGTTTGTTTGTTTGTTTGTTTTTCTGAATACATCACAGGTTACTAAGGAGCTGGAGTCAATCAATCAATCAATCAACTTTTTTCTTATATAGCGCCAAATCACAACAAACAGTTGCGAGTCAGAAATGCATTGTTAGCCAACCTTGGAAAATTCAGGGAAAAGCAAAAGTGAGATACATAAGTACCTTTATTATATGGCTGTGACGCTGAGCAGCGGCTCATCTTGGCTCACCTCCGAGCTGATGGCCGGTGTGAAACTCACCTCAGTTAGGTTTTTCCCCATACAGACCTTCAGTCAGTTAATAATCATATAATATGCGATATGGAGAATATCAGTCATTTTACACTAAATATGTGTGGGCAAAATCATTTTGTTGAAGAGGAAAATCCATGAGTTGATCACTTGTGTAAGAGATATAATGTTTTGTTTTGTTTTATCTGGTGTGGCTGAAACAAAGTTTGAAGGATATATTTGATCAGCCTGAAGTTATTCCCTCTATGTGCTGCAGTTTCGTCACACTTCCAAAGATGCATGGGTAAGGTGACTGGGTGACTCTAAATTGACCATAGGTGTGATGCGAGGTGCGTTGAGCTTGAAAATAATATGGCTTAAATCCGAAAAGTGCTTTTCAGATTCAGGTAAAAAACAAAAACTATCCAGCTCGAGCTGGATTACCAATCCCAGTCTGGAAAATGTCTGCACTTTCTCACATTGGTGTTGTGTGGGCCGCTGAAGAGGAGGTACTGCTGGCCCACCACCACAAGATGGCGCCCTGCTTGAAGTGCGGGCTTCAAGCACGAGAGGGCGTCGGCTTTGCTGGAGGTGACAGCTGTCATCAATCAACACAAGCTGTCACCCATCACCACCACTACAAAGACCGGACTGCAACTCCACCTCCTTGCCGAGAAATCAACTACCATTCAGGTAATTTCTCTGCTGACTGACACATTGTGTAACAATCTAATCTCATTTGCAGCCGTTGTCCTGTGGTTGTTCCCTTATCTGGGATTTTGGCGTTTGGTGTGACTGCGACGACTGCGCCTCACACTCCAAACAGATAAGTGGTTAATCAGGAGCTACACGAGTGTGTAATTTGGAGGTGGAGGTTCTCCCTCCAAATTGTGTACAGACTGTGGGATTACTGAGTGTGCGACCTCACACTCATCTGGACTGTCTCTGTTCTCTGCCAGCAGTACCGGGTCTGACTGCTGAAGACAGCGGCCACCTGGGGCGCAGGGCTTGGCGGCTCCGGTGTTCTTCAGCTCCGTTGGTGGTGGAAGCTGTGTGGGGATCCGGCTCTTCTCTCTCCAGGCGTCTTCTATCGTCGAGCCTGCCCACACGTCACCTGGTGTATGATTGACAGTCCACCATATTGTTATTGTCTGTACGTCGTTGTGCGATTCACAACATTAAATTGTTACTTTTTGGCTTATCCATTGTCCGTTCATTAACGCCCCCTGTTGTGGGTCCGTGTCACGCCACTTTCACAACAATTGGTCTTCAAAGCATACGAGGTCTGTCAATAAAGTATAGTTCCTTTTTATTTTTTTCAAAAACTATATGAATTTCATTTATATGTTTTTACGTCAGACATGCTTGAACCCTCGTGCGCATGCGTGAGTTTTTCCACGCCTGTCGGTGACGTCATTCGCCTGTGAGCACTCCTTGTGGGAGGAGTCGTCCAGCCCCTCATCGGAATTCCTTTGTCTGAGAAGTTGCTGAGAGACTGGCGCTTTGTTTGATCAAATTTTTTTCTAAACCTGTGAGGCACATCGAAGTGGACATGGTTCGAAAAATTAAGCTGGTTTTCGGTGAAAATTTTAACAGCTGATGAGAGATTTTGAGGTGATACTGTCGCTTTAAGGACTTCCCACGGAGCGGGACATCGTGCAGCGCTCCCAGGCGTCGTCGTCAGCCTGTTTCAAGCTGAAAACCTCCACATTTCAGGCTCTATTGATCCAGGACGTCGTGAGAGAACAGAGAAGTTTCAGAAGAAGTCAGTTTCAGCATTTTATCCGGATATTCCATTGTTAAAGGAGATTTTTTTAATGAAAGACGTGCGCATGGGTCCGCGCATCGGGAAGCAGCCGGCGCGGTGCGGCGGCACAGGAAAAACACCTCCGTGTTGATAACCATTTGTAAAATCCAGGTGGCTTTTGATGGCTTTCAGTGGAGTGAGTATATGAGAAATTGTTTAATAGCTGGGCATGTTCCAACTTGTCCTTAAGGCTTCCAACGGAGGTGTTTTTCCTGTGGCGGAGCATCACAGCAGCTGCGAGCCGACGCTGCAATCCGTCCACACGTCTTTCATTAAAAAAATCTCCTTTAACAATGGAATATCCGGATAAAATGCTGAAACCGACTTCTTCTGAAACTTCTCTGTTCTCTCACGACATCCTGGATCAACAGAGCCTGAAATGTGGAGGTTTTCAGCTTGAAACAGGCTGACGACGGCACCTGGGAGTGCTGCGCGACGTCCCGCTCCGTGGGAAGTCCTTAAAGCGACAGTATCACCTCAAAATCTCTCATCAGCTGTTAAAATTTTCACCGAAAACCAGCTTAATTTTTCAAACCATGTCCACTTCGATGTGCCTCACAGGTTTAGAAAACATTTTGATCAAACAAAGCGCCAGTCTCTCAGCAACTTCTCAGACAAAGGAATTCCGATGAGGGGCTGGACGACTCCTCCCACAAGGAGTGCTCACAGGCAAATGATGTCACCGACAGGCGTGGAAAAACTCAGGCATGCGCACGAGGGTTCAAGCATGTCTGACGTAAAACATATGAATGAAATCCATATAGTTTTTGAATAAAATAAAAAGGACCAGAAGGTTCATGATATGGTCTACCCTGGCACAAGAGTAAGGGAACGTGACATAGTCAGTACTGTAGGCATTTACCTGGAGAGAGTTCATTCAGTTCTGATGGAGGAACTGTGAATGACAAAGCTTTGAGCATGATGGGTCCCAAGGTTTCTCACACCTAATCAGAAATGCTCTAGGTCCCCAGATGTCCTGGGACACTCGATGACTTTTTGAGGCAGAACCTGATAATTTCATGTGACGATTTATGACCATGGACGAGACCTGGTTCCATCACTTCAAACCGGAGTCCAAACGACAGTCAAAGCACTGGAAACATGCAGGTTCACCCCCGCTAAAGAAAACTAAAGCTGTCTCATCTGCTGGAAATGTTTTAACCTCTGTCTTCTGGGAAGCTGAGGGCATTATAATGGTGGACTATCTCCAGAATGGACATATCATAAGTGGGGTCTACTCGTATTATGCCTTTTGCAATAACTGAGAGATAAAATAAAGCAGAAGTGACATGGAACGCTCCAACAAGGTGTTCTGTTTCACCAAGACAATGATCTGATCCATGCTGGGGTCATAGCAACGGCTGCCATTCATGAATGTGGCTTTGAACTTGTTCTGAACCCACTGTATCCACCTAATTTGGAACCTTCTTACTGTTGCTTGAGCCCCTGTATAAGAACAGTATTAAGACACTACAGCCACAATGGAAAAACTCTGTGGACTGACCAATAATAACCCCTCATATAATAGTCATGGTGTCTGGTTTTGCGCAACACTTGTCTTTAAAACACAATTTAATCCAAGATGTAAAAATATTTACTTCTGTCCAGTGTCCAGTGTTTGTGTGTGTGTGTGTGTGTGTGTGTGTGTGATGTTTGTGTGATTATGGCGCTGTTATGGCCTTCACAGCCAGCAGTGTGTTTTTTATGTCAGTTATTTAGCCGCTCTTTGACTCGGTTTGTCTGTGGCGTCAGGTTCTCTGCTAAACTATTAAATATTAATATTTATTGACAGGTAAAGTTCATCACTCCTCCTCCACCGCTGAGTGGTTGCTATACAGCGGACTGTCCATCACTGTGCTGTTGCTAGGAGAGGATTGTCCTTTTGTTGTTCCTCTTTAATTCCTCTCTTCTTTATGTTCCTGTCCCTCCAGATTCTCCTTCACCTCCTGTCCACCTGTTCTTAAGCCCGTCTCTCAGCTTTCCGTCTTATCTTTCTCCTCCACTTGCTGTTCTGTCTTTCCTCTCCTTCCTCATCATCTTCAGTGTCCTTCACCTCTTTTTTCCCCTATCTCTTGGCTGTCACAGACAAACGTTTTTGTTGGAGGTTGTGGAATAGATTCAGCATCGGTCTGTCTGCACGCCGTAACGGATCATAAGGTCCAGATAATAAAGTCAGATAATCGTCTGCACTCAGCCTCTTTCAAAGAGAAATGAAGATTAAAGAGGAAGACATATACGGGAACATTTCGCCAACTTCATTTATTTTATATGAAGGTATGAAAAATCTTGCAACAGCAATTTGCTCTTTTCTTCTTGCAGATCAGAGAAAAGAATCTGCCAGAGCTGTGTAGCTTAACGAGCAGAAGTCAGGCCGGTTTTCCTGGGAAAGCGTCATGGATTCGTCCTCACTCGGAATGCTTGTTTAAAAACCAATCAGGATGTCAGTTGAAGGTGGAATTCTTGGGTGGAAAGTAGAGGAGCTTTGATCATTACTACACTGCTCTCCAGTGGTGTAAAATAACTCTGAAACATGAGTGGAGATTATGGTTGTGTTGTTAGTAATTGCAAGTTGATGATACATTTTATAAGAAGCATGAGTCAAAGTGTGGATGGCCATGAGATGTTTAAGAGCAAGGTTTGTACCCAGAGGAAACTTACACACACAGGAAAGTGGAATCTCAGTTTCACTTACATACACATTTTTTTTGTCATGGAATAACGTCACCGCTACACCTACAATGAATGATACTCTACATCTGTGCCTGGTCTTCTGATAACTAGCCTATCATGCATTTATTATCTTACAATCTTATCTTGCGTCTCATTGGGATAGCATAATACACTTTAACCTCTTAGCCTACTTTGTGACATAGTTGCTACATGTTCATATATGTGAAAAGTTGCAGAATGAATGAAAAAGTGCAGTGTGCGCCACAGTATTAGGACAGGCCTGGTGAGAATGTGACAATGTGTGTGTTGTGATATGATCGTAATAATGAATTGAATATGGAAAATGCGTTGTTGTTACTATTATTATTATTATTATTATTATTATTATTTATTATTTTTTCTCCTCTATCTGCAGAGCCATGTTGTGATGTGAGTTATTCTGTCACCTCCTCACCTGCAAGGGGACTGACATCAAGAGCATGAATCAGCCAGAATAAATACCATCAAGCTCATGGTTGTACATAGACTGAAACAGATTTTCAGTAGACGTCAACATTTGTACGCTGTTCCTCTATTTGTCATAGTCATTCACCAAATGACTTCATACCCAGTGCATGTAATTGCCAGTATGGTGGGAAACCTTCGGTTACAAGTCTGTAAATAAAATTCTTGAATAAGTTCTCTTTTCAAAAACGTGTACGATCAAAAAGTGGTAACATTTTATTGGTCCACCCTGTACACAGAAAACCAGTGAAACAGAAAAAAAAACCTAACAAACGGACTAGAAAATAAAACCGAATAACCAGAACAGAATTCAAACCCTGACAACCACCTATGTGCCCCACTCTAAACCTGACTCATAAATGGCATATGCTTTTTACAAATGAAATAGATACGAGGTCTAGTAGAAAAGTATCCGACATTATTTTTTTCAAAAACCATATGGATTTGAATCACGTGTGATTACATCAGACATGCTTGAACCCTCGTGGGCATGCGAGAGTTTTTTCACGCCTGTCGGTTACGTCATTCGCCTGTGGGCAGTCTTTGAGTGAGGAGTGGCCCACCCTCTCGTTGATTTTTTCATTGTTTAGGAATGGCTCAGAGACTGCTGCTTTGTTTGATCAAAGTTTTTTCAAAACTGTAAGGTACAACTGATAAATTCGATAAATTCGATAAATTCAGCTGGTTTTCGGTAAAAATTTTAACGGCTGATGAGAGATTTTGGTCTGGTAGTGTCGCCGTAAGGACGGCCCACGGCGCATGACGGCGATCTGCGCTTCGAGGCGGCAGCGTCTCGCCGTTTCAAGTTGAAAACTTCCAGATTTCAGGCTCTGTTGACCCAGTAAGTCGTCAGAGAACAGAGAACTTTCAGAAGAAGTCGGCATGAGGAGTTTATTCGGACATTCCATTGTTAACGGACATTTTGTAATGAAAAGAACGTGCGGGCAGAGTCGCATGTCGGGCCGGATCTGACCGCGGGGGGTTGCGACAGGAGAAACACCTCCGTTGGAAACCTTAACGGGCAAGTTGGAACATGCCCAAGCTGTTAAACAATTTCTCAGTTACTCACTTGTTGAAAGCCATCAAAAACCGCCTGAATTTTACAAATGGTTTTCAACACGGAGGTGTTTTTCCTGTCGCGGCGCACACAGATTCGCCGAGTCGTCACGGAAACGACTCGGCGAATTTGCGCGCACGTCTTTCATTAAAAAATGTCCTTAAACAGTGGAATGTCCGCATAAAGTCCTCATGCCGGCCTCTTCTGAATCTTCTCTGTTCTCTTGCGACGTCCTGGGTGAATTAAGCCTTAAATTGGGATGTTTTCAGGTCGAAACAGGCCGACGACAGGCCTGGAAGCGCTGCGCGACGTCCCGCTCCATGGGAAGTCCTTACAGCGACAGAAACACCCCATAATCTCTCATCAGCCGTTAAAGTTTTCACAGAAAACCAGCTTAATTTCTCGAATAGTGTCCACTCGGATATTCCTCACAGGTCCAGAAAAAATTTTGATAAAGCAACGCGCGCCGTCTCGAGCAGCGTGTGAAACAAAGGAATTCAGCCGAGAGGGCGGGACCACATCTCACTCAAGGCCTGCCCACAGGGAAATGACGTCACCGACACGCGTGAAAAAACTCATGCGCACGAGGGTTCAAGCATGATTGGTGTAATCGCACGTCAGTCAAATCCATATAGTTAAAAAAAAAAGTGTCGGTTTCTTATCTAATAGACCTCATATACAGCCGCAAAACAGAGAAAGTGGGGATGATACGAAAAAAGTGATTATGACATTTGCTGTGACTTCTATTTCATTGCAGACAGTGTCAAACCAATATATTTCATGTTTTGTGCATGTTTTGATATGCATCAATTCCTGCATTTAAGGCCTGAAACACATTTCAAACCGAGGTGGAACAGGAACAATTTAGGGCTACTAATCAGGAAAAAAAAAAACTTATTTCAAGCAGGAGATTGTAATCAAGATCTGGTACAACAGCAGTATCCATCAAAGGCTGAATCTTTGAGAACCAAAGATGGACAGAAGATCTCCACTTTGTCAACAGATGAGTGAGAAAAGTATTGAAAGGTTTAAAAAACAATGTTCCTCAAAGAAGAATTTGAAGAGATGTGGATATTTCTCCCTCTGTAGTTTAATATCATGAAACCATTTGAGGAATCTGAAGGAATTTCAGTGAGTAAAGGGCAAGGACGAGACCACCACGATTTGAGGTCATATATTCGTATAGAATAATTTTCATTCATTTATTTTCTGTTTACTCCAATCAAGGGTCATGTAGGAGGTGGAGCCTATCCCAGAAATCCTAGGGTGTGAGGTGGGTGGGGTACACCCTGGACAGGACGCCATCCTGTCACAGGGCCACATATCGACAAACACTTTCACACCTACAGTCAACACGAACACTGGGAGAACATGCAAACGGCACACAGAAAGGACCAGGTGGCAATCAAACCCAGGACCTTTTTGCTGTGAGGCAACAGTGCTAACCACTAATCCAACACACCGCTCACGGAATAACTTATAATGTTAAAATCTCATATTTATATGACTACAGTAAAATCAGTCCAAAGTATTTTCAGAGTGTTGTGATGGGCGCAAACTCAGATTTGTCAGCTTCATGTGGAAAATGACATGTAAGGATGATGGTCGTGCTGATGAAAAATCCTGGAATGCCATCGTAGTCACGACATGATTGAAGGACAATGATCTCCGAGTCTGAGAGAGGTCAGGTGAGAGCAGCGTGAGACAGGTTATTGAAGACAGCAGTGAAAGACAAATGAAGAAAGACACCACATGAACGACAAGAAAGAAAAAAGAGGACAGGGATAGACAGAGATGTACTCAGCAAGGATGAAGGGGTGAGGGTGGGTCTGTGCATAATTACATTTTCTCTTCTGAGCAGTATTGGGAATCAATAATGTAATTCATAGAAAAGCCATAGAGCTGCTTCCCATTGGCATGCAAAGACAGCCACGCTTACATCCCAAAGAATTAAAGCAAGGAAGGGCCAGCGGGGGGAGGCAGCATTTTCTGTCAGTAAAACAAAGGCTCAGCCTTTGTTCCCCATCAGCTTTTAAATCTCTCTCAGAATACCTTTCCAAAGAGCCGGAGACGTTTTCCATTACAACAGCGTTTTTGACTTCACTTTCTTCGTGCCCATGTAACCCTCTGGAGCTGACGACGTCGTATACAACGGCTAAGACCAAGGTTTACTAAATTATAAATAACTTTTTAATGATATGAGATAGAAACTTACTATTTTTTGCTGAAAAGTTAACTCTGCGGACTTTCGAGCCAGCCATCCACCATCTTTGTACTCCTCATAGAAGCTGTGTAATGACAAGTGCAATGTGAGTGTCCAATTGGAATTGGTTCACCGTCACATGGTTTTCCAAAATCTAATCGTAGGGCAGGCTTACCTCATGTGAAAAGCCAAAGATTGTTTTCAGGAGTGATATGTTACTAGTTGGCCCATTTGAATAGCCCCCTGGCTGCTCCAATGAGTACATACTATTGGGGTCCAATGCGCCCTGCACCATTACACACAGCAATCAGTGAAAGCAGACGGAGAGCCTCTGGTGACAATTTCACGTGCTCAAACAAAGAGTGTGTAACTATCAGGATTGCTCCACTAGTTTGCATGTGAATGTTACTGGATAACTCTGTTGCTTTCTCGGCGTAAAGTACTATTTACCATATCAATGGTGTGAGGGTGAGGGCCGCTCCTCAGACTGTAAAGAGCCAAAGTGGGCCAAAGTGTGAATGAAAGCTACTTTAGGGGCAGCACAGAACACTCCAAAACACAGTAGAAGTAGAAGTTTGCGATGTAACCTTTATGTAATAGCAGACAGAAATTGCTTTGAGATGAAGACAAAAAAAAAAAAGAAAAAAAAAAAGCATGGACCATTTTGTATATATTGTTCAAAATGCGCATTTGTATTTATTGTTTGAACCTTTTTGTTGTACAGTCTTTCACACAAGACCTCAGATTACCTTTATAAAGTGTCAAAACAGTTGTTTATTATAGTTTGCTGTGTGTTTTGAATAAATGTTTGTGGAAAATTATTTCTCCGCATTACTTTTCCCTTTCTTATTTCTGATTGTTAACCTTTATTACACTTATAAAACACAACAAAAGCATATATATTATGAAAGCACAGGTTGTCCTGAAAAAGAGATATAAAACTTGATTGTGGGATGCAGGGAGAGCTGTTAACAGCAATAATAAAACATTTATACCAGGCGAGTGAACAAAAAATGCCCTCGGACCCCAGAGGGTTAAAGACATCTGTTTCTCCTTGTAGGCATTTGATCGTCAATTTGTATGTGTGTGTTTGTGTGTTTCCACTGTAGGAACTCAGTGTACTCTATGTAGGATGGGTTAAATGCAGAGGAGTTTCATTGTATGTGTGCAAAGACAATAAAGTTTTTCTTTTCTATTCCCCAGTTTTCTAGAATGGGTACAGGAGTGGGTCATTAATAGCCTTTCTCAGCTGCTGTCTCCACTGCAGTGAAGAAGTACCAGGCTCACAGTGGCAGCACCTAATGCTGGTGATAAAACTACAACCTGAGTATTAAGTGCCAAGCAGCACAAAAAAGTTTCCTTGCTAGCTCTCATTAGCATCCAGTGTCAGAAAGCATAAGCAGGAATAATTTATGTGGGGGTTTTTTCAGCTTCCCAATAGATTACTTGCTGTTGCAGATGCAGACTTCTTGATTGTAATGGCTTGCTTTCCAAAGCGGCATCCATCATGGAATAGAAATGCAGTGTCCTTTGCCCCCACGTTGCGGGCACACAGAAGTCTGTGGTTCAGAGTTCTGCTGGTTCTGTGGTGTGTTGGTTTGATCAAATTCCTGCAGTAGAAATGGCACATTTGTCTTTACGAGACTGGACTCAAGTGAAGAGCATCCAAGTCTCCTTCTCATAAGAGAGTGGAGCCTCATGTTTGCCACTGGCCACTAAACTGTCTCTCTCTTGACAAAAGCGTTAGAAATGTGTACACATATACCTAGATGCACCCACTGTGTATCTAGATGCTCGGGCCACACGACAGTTCAGGGACAATACTTTTTAATTATGAAATGATGTAGTGCAATGAGACACCTTGGAAAAATTTTTCAAGGTCAAAGTCCTGTTTGAAGTGTCTTTTCATAAGCTAAATTAGATGTGATCAAATGTCAGGAGAATGTATTTAGTTCATGCATGTGAATCCAAGTTTTTTGTGGTGTTGTCAGGTTTTTTTTTCATATTTTTTTGGTTTCTGAATTCTTTTTTGGATAATTTTCACAGAAACGTGGTTATCTCTGCTATGTGCAATTTGTTGTTGCTTTTCTGGCACTTGTTTCTGACTGATAACTGAAAGACAAACAGTCATAACATTGGAACCGCCATCCAGTTTTGGTGGATTATGTCAGTGTTTGAGTTTTGTTTGGTTATCTGTTTTAATTTCTTATGATGTTCTGTTGGTTATTTTCTGTGTTTCATTGGTTTTGGTTTGTTTATTCTCTTGCTGGGGTTTTCTGCTTGGGTCTTTCTGTCACTATCTCTCTTCTCTGTCTCTAGGTTCTTGGTGATTGGTGTTCCCCTTTCTCTGGCCACAGCCTGTCCTGGTGCTTTCCATGCACACCTGTTTCTGATTTGCTGATTGTCACCTGTTACTGATTTGCTGATTGTCACCTGGGGTTATATAAGATGACTGGGTGTGTTTGCTAGCTGCCAGTTTGGCATGCCTTGTGCCTGCATTCCAGCTCTGTTTTTGCATTCTTAGTCCTGCCTGCCTCATTGTATGTACACGACCTGCATTCTGTTGCCTCGACCATGTCATTTGCCTGATGACAAAGCTTACATAGTGGGTCATCTCTCAACCCCCACCTATGGAGGTTGACAGGGGACGGAAGAGTGTCGTAAACGGACCTCAGCATAAAGGAGACTCAGTATGGTTCCAGCCTCCAGAGCTCCCTCCATGACACTTTCCCCTTAGGGAGATCCCACCGCGTCCAAGCACCTTGGGAACCAAGCTCAACTGCTTTTGCTTTCCTTCGCTCCTCTTCCAGGTCCCTTACTTCTGCCTGGATCATGACTCTTTTTTCCGCTGGATTGGCTTTCCCCCAAGTTTGAAATTGGGACATTCCCAAACCCTGTCGTCCAGTGCAAGGTACTCCAATGATATCTTTGAGCATCAGATTTCCTTCCGCTAAGGCCAGAGAGGCAGAGGCCTCCCACTTACATCCTGACCTTGTTTTTATTCCTGCTTCTCTGATCTTGCTGTCTCTAGATTCTTTGTAAATCATGGCCACTCTGCATTTGGCTACTTGAAACTCCTCTACCAGGGAAGAAAGGGGTAATTGCAATTGCCCTGACCTGATGTACAGCCCCACTGATGTAAAGCTTGGTGGAATACCTAACCACTTTCTCAGATGGGAGTTGATCTTCCGCTCAACCCCCTCTACAGCAGTAAGTGGGGCGTCATACACCGTCAGATACCACATCAGTCTGGGGAGCAGGCCATGTTGATATAGCCATGCTTTAATTTTCCCTGGTAGTCCACATGCGTCTACTTTCTCCAGCCACAACTGTGCTTGCTTCTCAGTGGTATGGACATGATTGTGGTCCTTTAATAACTCATCATACCATTTCCCAAGATACTTGATAGGGTTATCTTTGATGGTAGGAATAGTCTCCCCTTGAATGGCCAGATTGTACTTGAAGGTGATATTCCCCTGTCTGATAATCAAGCTCCTGGATTTCTTTGGCTTGAATAGTCCCAAAGGCATTAGTCAGGTTCAACCAGACCACTGTTAGATCTCTTTTCTTTGTCCTGGCCTCATGTATCAACTGGCTGAGGACTCCAGTGTGTTCCAGGCACCCTGCAAAGCCTGGGATTCCTCCCTTTTGGATAGAGGTGTCAGACACTTTTGATTGAGCTTCAATGCAAAATATGGACCAAATGGGCTTTTCCATATTAAATTCAAGTGTCCACAGCATCCACAGTCTGGATCAGATCCAGATCAAACTTTGTCAGGCAATAGTGAGTGCCAGTCTGCACCTGACTTTCAAATATGAGAGTAATTGGGGCACATTTGATTAAGATATAATGTACAATATACATTAACTGGGTTTTCAATGTTAAATTTAAATGGCCACAAAATATACAATCTGGATCAGATCTGGATCAAAGTTTGTCAGTCCATAAAGGATACTATCCTATGTTAAAGATAGGGATGTTAAAGGTGGGGAGTTTTCAATTGTCCAAGATTTTTCCTTACTTTGATCTTTGACGTATGACCTTGAAAATTTAAACAATTCTTCCCTATCAGGATATGAATCTTCAGCAAAAATTTGATAACTGTATGTGAAAAATCGAGGGCTTCAGGCTGTTCACAGCCAAAGAAACAAAAAAACTTTGGTGGTGGTGGTAATTACAGTTATCCAAAAGAGGCATTGCTGACTCTTGAAATACATATTTCATAAAACACCATGTAATCTCAGGTGTTTTTGTTGCTGTTTGACATCATTTCATAACTCCGTATCCTTTGTATAAAACAGGCTATAAATGCTATCGTCTCTTTAGACCTTGCCAAGTTATGGCTGGAAAAGCTGGAAAAACACACTTTCCCATTCAACTGAATGGGAAAGCATGTCCAAATTTTTCACTGGTGATGTATATAGGTGAATTGTTTCACCAAAAACTCATTTCTTTCTGATTTTCCATGTTTTACTTGTGTTTCTGTGTAGGCTCTCAGTTGTCCAGGTGGTTTCCATAGTAGAGAAGCTTGAATCTTCAACTGGACTGGGTTGCTTGACACGAGGACGTTTCACTTCAAATCGCCGAAGCTTCCTCAGCTAAAATTCTTGCTCTGGTGGTCTGACTTCTGTCTTGACTCTTGTAGAGAGGAATAATCAAGAAGTCATAAAAGCTGGAGTTTTAAACCTAACCAGACCCCTCCTACCGAGAGGCAGACTGCTATAGGCTGGTGACTAAACAATAGCTCTAATTAGCACCTATTGTGCTCTAGTTAACACCCTCCTAATGACAGGGCAGCTGTCCCTCTCCTGATGACTCCCTTGACGACTCTGCTGATGACGTGAATGACTCATTACCATGAACAAAAGACTGAAACTGCTTTGACCTGAGTACCCCATTGTAAACAAGGAATAAAGCGTGTCTCAGACCCCCTCCCCGGTTAAGGCTAGGTTTCAAACGTTTCACAAAGAATGCCTCCTTGACCCCTCTCTCAAACCATTTCTTCTCTCTGGCTAATATTTGAACTTCCTTGTCCTCAAACGTGTGGTTAGTGTCTTTAAGGTGGAGATGAACTGCAGACTGAGGTCCACTGGCGCCCTCTCTGTGGTGCTGGTATAGCCTTTTGTGTAAAGGTTGCTTAGTCTCACCTATGTAGTGTTCGTTACAGTTTTCCTGACATCTGATAGAATACACTACATTGCTCTGTTTGTAACTAGGGATCCTGTCCTTAGGGTGAACTAATTTCTGTCTCAAGGTGTTAACCGGTTTAAAGTAAACTGGGATTTTGTGCTGTCTGAAGATCCTCTGTAGTTTTCCCCTACTCCTGCTCAATAAGGGAGAGACACTCCTCTTCTTCTTGTCTCTGTCTCCTACGTTTGAGGACAAGCAAGTTAAAATATTAGCCAGAGAGAAGAAATGGTTTGAGAGAGGGGTCAAGGAGGCATTCTTTGTGAAATGTTTGAAACCTAGCCTTAACCGGGGAGGGGGTCTGAGACACGCTTTATCCCCTGTTTACAATGCGGTACTCAGGTCAAAGCAGTTTCAGTCTTTTGTTCATGATAATGAGTCATTCACGTCATCAGCAGAGTCGTCAAGGGAGTCATCAGGAGAGGGACAGCTGCCCTGTCATTAGGAGGGTGTTAACTAGAGCACAATAGGTGCTAATTAGAGCTATTGTTTAGTCACCAGCCTATAGCAGTCTGCCTCTCGGTAGGAGGGGTCTGGTTAGGTTTAAAACTCCAGCTTTTGTGACTTGTTGATTATTCTTCTCTACAAGAGTCAAGACAGAAGTCAGACCACCAGAGCAAGAATTTTAGCTGAGGAAGCTTCGACGATTTGAAGCGAAATGTCCTCGCGTCAAGCAACCCAGTCCAGTCGAAGATTCAAGCTTCTCTACTATGTTTTACTTGTGGTCACCACAACAGATCCAATATGAATTTGTATATTGATTTGGCACACGTCTTCCACCAGACGCACTGCCAACATTCAAAAATTGTTGAGCCTCAGAATTTTTCATTACTGGCCATGAAAGATTACCCCCCCCCCCCCCCCCCACCCGACAACAACAACTCCTATACCACTCTATGTTAGCCTATTTGGTGACACCAGAATTATTATTGTTATTATTATTTTTTTTGTAGCATTACATTATATGACATTATGCCATTAAGACTGCATATAACTTAGACATGTATGGAAGGATGATGTCAATTATATACCAAGAAAATGGTCTCTTTATGATGTATCACTTCAAAGTGACTAAGAACATTGAGAAAAGGTTCATGATAGCTAAATATGATTCGGACCCACCGCCACGCTGAGGATGGAGCTACAACGCTTAAGACAAACTCTTAATATGCACTTGTTTCTATTTGCCAAATGACCAATTCTTCACTCAAAGTTAATTACGAAACAAAGAACTGTCCCTGCTTTAACTCTGAGTCTTTAATAGTTTGCTGTAAATGGAAAGGCTGATCTTCCAAGCATCAGTCATTTACTTTAAAGAGAAATTTTGTCCTTGAAAATCATTTTAAAATGTCAAAGTGTCAAGCACACTGGAGCCATTAGGAGGCAAGTTGTCAGAAACCCTGTCCTCCCTTCACACAAACCAACTTCTACATCTCTGGTGTTTTTTTTTTTTTTTTTGACACGGCAATCATCCTCGGATCTGGTGATTTAAAGTTTTGCATCAGGAAACCTAAAGAGAGACGGCTGTTTCAGCATTCTGCTCCCAAAAGACATGCAAGAAAATGTTGAACCTGAAGGCTCTGTGAAACAGTGAAGGGATGTTTTCATACTGATTTCTAATTGGCACGTTCTCTTCAGTCAGCGTGTTGAAGGAAGTCCTATATCAGCCTAGTGCTTCTCCCCTGAGTCTGTAGTGTGAAGCAGAGGAGAGTCCATGACTCCCCCTGCATGAGACACCAGTTACAAATGGATTTGTGTTTGTTCAGTTGCATAAGGGGGAAATGAGACTCCAACAAACAATATAAGACACAATATGATAGAATTCTACAGTCAGTCCTTCACACAGACTAAACAGACCTGGTATTTGATTATTTATCTTTCTTGAGTTAGTGTCTCAATTGGGTGTGAATTTGTGCAGAAGACCAAATCAGATACAAGATAAGATAAGACTTTATTGATCTCACAGTGGAGAAATTCATGTTACTTCAGCTCTCAAAAAAAAGACACACAAGATGGGTGCGAGTGGAGGAAAATGTGCATCAAACAGCGTGTGCAAGGATAAGCAATAATAATAATACTTGTAATAATACAATAAGATAAGAGAATGAGGTAGAAATAGAATATATATATTTATCATATACCTATAAATGATACGCCAATATGATTGGATACAACACTAAAGAATAATAAATAACAATACACCCTTTTCGCGGACAGGTAATATTTTTCATACCACCCGAGTAATCAGCCAATCCCGACAGCAGAGTGGCGCCACGACGAAGAGGCACGGTCAGAAGAACTGTGAAATACTGGTGAGTCACTATTAATAATTTCTTACATGTCCAACCTCGTAGGTTGATCGTTAAAATTAAATTTGTTAGTTCTAAAAGCCATCATAATTATTTATAGGAAAATGTTCTATTTTTTTTCTACTAAGGTTTGAACTTTGTTTACACAGGAGAAAAAAGTCAGAAAATGTTAACGCCTGTTTAAGAAAAGTGTATAAAGTGTGTAGTGAGGGGTTTTACAGCCTTAAAACATCTATAATAATTGTAAAAATAACGCTGATTACTTCACGGATTTCGCCTATCGTGGGTTATTTTAAAACATAACTCCCTTTCGCGACCCTCGCAGTTTCACAGATTTTTTTTTAGTACAATTTTGCATGCTTCTTCTTCTTTTTTTTTTAACAGCGCATTGTGTTCTACGTCCTATCAGGCGGGCGATTGCTCTCACTGCCTCCGATGCGCTTACTGAGTCTGCGCCGCAGCGGGCCACTCACACCGCCCTCCTGTCTGCTGTGCCAAGCTGCATGCAGCAACAGGTCCAGAGACTACGCTCACTGTTTTGATGCGCAGCGCCCACTGCATGGTCCTCAGTAACGCAGCCGCAGAGCTCTGTGGCCATGACTTGGATTCTTTGCGGGTCCTGCATCCGTACCCCCGGAGGGAAGTGAGCGAAGGGAGAGCATGCGCATTGTGTTCTGTGTGCATTATCATTTATAGGTATATGATAAAATCGTTATCAAGTTGTTTTACCAATGAATATGGCTTTATACATATTCGGCCTTTGGCCTCTGGGTGTATGGTTTCTTCAGGGTGTATAAAGCCATATTCATTGGTGAACAACTTGATAACTGATAATATATATATATATATATATATATATATGTGTGTGTGTGTGTGTTGTGTGTGTGTGTGTATATGTGTGTGTGTATATGTGCATACATAAGTACATATGCATATATAAACATGATGTGGAATTGAAAAAAAGATAGGAGCATCTTATTACAATATGTGAAGTGGAAATTAGATGTGATAAGGTGACATTAGTGCTGGGATTGTAAACAAGAATACAAGTTGGGATGGGATTGACCAGTGTCATTTCACGATAGTATACATCCATTCCTGCAATTCTGGTGTACATCGCATTTTTTTTAAAGGGTGGGGTGCAGACGTTGGGAGGCTGAAGCATTTACCTCTTTGTAATGTTGCCGATCCTTCTCACAACACTTAACAAGTGATGAAGCATTTCAGGTGTTATTGTGTCCCATTCTTCCTGCAAACATGTCTTACGGTGTGGAACTGTCCAAGGCACTCATTGATGATGGATTTTTTTTTTCATTTCAAACTCATCCACACATTCTCTATTGTGGACAGGTCAGAACTGCAGGCAGGCCAGTCCAGTATCCATACCCACCTCTTCTGCAGCCGTCCCTTTGTAATTTGTGCAGAATATGGTTTGTCTTGTAATTTGAAAAATGCATGGACATCTCTGGACAAGATGACATCAAGAAGGCATTGTATGTTGCTCCAAAACCTTAATGTACTTTTTCTGTGTTATTGTTGCCATCACAGAACTTTAC
The DNA here is from genome assembly GCF_902500255.1 of Thalassophryne amazonica. NCBI lineage: Eukaryota > Metazoa > Chordata > Actinopteri > Batrachoidiformes > Batrachoididae > Thalassophryne > Thalassophryne amazonica. The sequence goes on along the minus strand of NC_047105.1, from coordinate 144,269,282 downwards.
ATTACCTTTGCCAAGGGCACTGAAACAACCCCAAACCTTTGCAACTATTTATGATGTTGATCTTCTTATTTTTGTTCTGCTTATTATTTGCCTCATTTGTAGTCCCAAATTATCCTTGTCTGAACTGTTTTTGGAATGTTGTGCACATCCCCAATGCAGGAATGGATGTATATTAACAAATGAAATAGCTGGAGTTCATACTGTGAAATGAAATGGAAGTCAGAGTAATTGAAGAATCACTGCTTTCTTTTATTTGTCAACATCATCCTAACTTCTTCTGATTTGGAGTTTTGGAAAAACATTTTGGTGGCATTGGATCAGTTTTTGTGTTAAGCTCTGTTGTTTTGCTGAAATGCCTGGACAAACAGCACCCCTGCAGAAGATCTTGTCAGCCTACTGTAGACTTTTTAAGCCAGCTGTTGGACTGAACAGATGTTTGTGAGAAAGAGCTTCAGCATTTCATGTGGCAGCAGGAATGACTGTGTAGTCCATCACATGTAGGAGGACCCGTATTGTTTGAGTAAGGGTTGGGACCACAGCACAAAAACCCGTGTCTGTTGAGTGTTAACATGCATCAGCTGGATGTTGTGTGGAAGGCCAACTGCTCTTTGGCAGAGGTGTTGGGTGGAATGAGTGCTCTGCTAGTTTATGGCTTCTGCCTCTTCCAAAGAGAATATTTTCATATCTTGCCTGTTTTTGTCTTGTATTTTGAAAGGATTATGTCTTGTTGGCATCTGTTTGCTGGAGCTTTTCGCTCTGAGTGGTACTCCAGCTGTCGGACTCCGCCGTGGTCCGTGTGGACCCTGTACACTGACTGTCGGTTTAAATTTAGTTGACGCTCCGCTTCCACAGCTGACTTCCTTCTATTTTGTGTTATTGAGGGTCATCTGCTCTGGACTCAGTGGGGCCATCATCTTGCTCAGCAGGGATCCGGACTCACCTTCCTGTCCCTGTGCTTGTCTCTCCCACAGGGCTGACGGGAAACCAAGCTGAGTCCCCAGCCCCGATCCAAGGCCATCACAGAGCAGCAACCAGCGGACACGACTCCGGCGAGCTGCCGCCGAGGAGACCTACTGGTCCTACTCAGGTATGTGCATGCTGGCGTTCTGCTTTTCACCTGCTGCCCTGATCACGGGGCATTCCTGTGAGTCTTGACTTAGTCAAGTACTTCACACGCATCACAAGAGATTGGTATGTTTGAGAAAGGATGTTTTGGTGGTTAAAACTGGAAAAAAGGCAGAGCAGTTCACAAACAGTTGTGGCTCTTTGTTTATGACGCTGTGTTCATGGCACCGTGAGATAGTGGCAAAAGTAAACTATCCTTCATACTCTTGTGAAAGAAATACTTCTGATACTCAGAGGGAGTGGCTTCAGTCGGTGTCTCTCAGCACTCTGACCCTGTCCTTCATGTTGTTCAGAATCTTTTCTCCATCATACCCCCCCCCCCCCCCACCCCCCCCCCCCCCCCCCCCCCCCCCAACGCTGCAGGCATCTGCTGGCCTTTTTCTTTCTTTTTTTTCTTTAGCAGCACTTCAGAGGAGAAAAAAGCCACTTCCTGTTGTCCCTTTAGAGCCTTTAGTTCTTCAGAGGGCAGCATTAATCTTTCACCGTACATTCGACATGAGCCCCAGGCCACAAATGATCTTTGAGTTGATTTATTTCAGGATTTCTGCTCGCTCATCTCATCCTAACTGGCTGCCACCTTGTGTCACATGTTGGCGAGAATAGGAGCTGATGTCTCTCGTTGTAGCTGATGCTGAGATGGGGACGGTGTCCCCTCACTCATCAGGAGGCTCTTATGTAAGATGCTGATGGAAAAATGAGCGTGATCCAGGCAAGAGAGCCAAACAGACAGAAGGTCTCCAGGAGCCTCCATCACACAGGAGGCAGAGAGCTGAACAGATAACTGACCATCATCAGTGTGGACGTCATGTCAGTATTACAAGTCTTGCCTGTTACCACATTTATGAAGCGCTGCAGGAGTATCACTGCTGTAATGTCCAACACGGAGCTGCTGTCAGACCTGCAGGGGGACATGCAGCTTTGGACGTGTCAAATGGTACGAGCGGCCGTTGAGGCGGAGCAGAGGCAGGACGTTTTGCTTGCTGAGAATTATTTCACAGTCGCCACGGAGACAGGAAGCAGTACAAAGCACACACACACACACACACACACACACACACCACACACACACACACACACACACACACACACACACACACACACACACACACACAGGATGCTTCAAATTCAGCAGCTGCTTGACACCACAACACGGCCCACAGGGATTCGATTGGAAAAATTACGTGCAGATCTGAAATAATTTAAATGTTTCCCGTTTGTTCAGATGCCCCCAAAATGCACGTCTGCCTGAAACTGACAGATCTGCATTTTTACGCACTGCAGCATCATCTCATTTCACCAAGGTGCAAACTGGAAGTGGGCTCAAATGGGGAGGAACCTGCCAGTGACTCTTGTCCAGGCTTGGTCTCTCTGGACTCACTCACTTCACACTATAGTGTCCAAGTGCAAAAAAAGAGACCTGATGGGTTTCAGCATCTGAATTAGACTTTCACCCATATTCATTCATTCATTCATTGAATCTTATTCCAGTTCACCGCGGCATCAGACTAAGCAGTTCACCCAACAGTTCCCTATCCTTGGCCAAGTCCTATAACTCTTCCCGGGGGAACCTGAGGCATTCCCAAGCCAGATGGGAAATATAATCCCTCCAGCATGTCCTGGGTCTTCCCGGGGCCTCCTCCCAGTGAGCTGTGCCTGGAAGGTCTCCCTATGGAGACAAGCACACTCTAAAACATGCTGCTGCATTTAGTTATGTCCACTTGTTACCCCTCTTTAACATAAAGAGCTTTTACAAGTTTAGGATGTTGTAAAGTTGCAATATACATTAATCTATTGGTTCGTGATATTGTGACGAAAAGCGCTTCATTTTCATCATGGCAACACAAATTCATTATTATTCATTCCTTGATCGCTGCATGAAATTAAAAGTGAAGTGGGGGTTGGGGGTGGTTATGGTGAGGGTGGGGAGGAGGAGTAGGATTAGGTTATGGTTAAGGTTAGGGTTGGGGGTGGGAGTTGGGTTAATAATAGTGAGTTAAAAAACACCCCATAACAAAAATTTGACTCATTTTGTCACAGGACCATGAAAAAAAACATGAGACTGGGCTGAAAGTTGAGTTCAACATCCAAAACTTGTAAGAGCTCTTTATGTTAAACAGAGGTAGCAAGTGGACATAATGCAGCAGCATGTTTTAGAGCGCAGGGCTCACCCTCACCAGATGCCCAAACCACCTCGGCTGGGTGCTTTTGATGTGAACAGGCAGCAGCTCTGCTACCAAGTCCCTCCCCAATAGGCAGAGGTTGGCACAGTTCCGCTAACCACTATTCAGCAAAACTAAGTTTTTTTGCTAGCGGTTTAGCTTTTCAGCTAACTTCGAAAATCATCAGCGGGCCAGCTTCCGCTAAATTTAGTTCCGCTAACTATTAGTCCGCTAACATTTTTTGCTGCCATAGTTAAAGCCAAATGGTCAAAAATGTTTGTAAACCCTGAAGTCATACATGTTAGTTCCGGTTTTACATGTTTTGCAGCAGCCGGGCAGCTGTGAGGAGCTGATCTCAACCATACCCCAACAGAAGGGGCCTGGCTGCGAGGCCATTTACATTCAAAAAGAAACTATTTACATTCAACATACAGTGCTCCAGATGTGGGCAGGAGACATCAAAAGCAAAGCAGTTTTCACTTATGGTTTGATCTATAAACCAAACTAATTCTGGACAGTTTATCGAATTAACCTCAACTCTGTCATTTTTACAAAGTGAAAAATATCGCACATATGTTTTAGTCTTAAAGTAATGCACTAATTGTGAAGGTTTGAGCATTAACAGCATGCAGATGCCAAAAGGCATTATGGGGAAATTAGCCTCCGCTAATCACTGGTTTATTGGTTTAGTAATTTGTATAAACCAGCACACAAGTTACATGCTGGTTTTTCTTGTGTAGTCCATCGGTTTTGACGATGACATTCATGTTACTATTTCTTAGTCTTTGTCTACAAGTTTTTCGACCGCAGTAATGGGAATGCTAGATGGGCACGGCTACCCATCCAGATGTAGGAGGAACGGACAATGTTTAGGCCACCTTTTCTAGGCCCCTCATGTGAGGTGAGCGGTGCGGATCCTAAATAGGGCTGCTCAGTCATTCTGGGAGTTACCGATATTGCCTGCCGTTCCGGTCCCAGACTTCAGTGATCATCACCCCAGAGTCGCCTGTGTGCAGGCCACGGGCTAGAGGCTTCCAGTCCCATCCTGAACCTGCCTCCGTCGTCCATGAACCCATCGCCACAGACCTTAGTTGAGAGAAAAAAAAAAAAAGGAAAAAGAAAACAGTAGCATAAAGTACTAACGCAGAGAAAGTTTAACATGGAGAAAAGGTTGCGTCCTTAGTCCACGGACTTGACCATGTGAGCATGAACCCGATGGCAAGGAACATGAGTCCAAGACGACCGGTGCTTACTCTGGCTGTAAAGATCTGCCGGAAACGCCGTCTATCACGTGATCTCGACGTGGGTGTGTATGAGCTTTGATAATGACTGCTCAGACTCGCCATGTCACAGAGACCGTCATAGAGTACTGTGGATATTTTGTAGCAGTAGCGACACCACTCAACAACTGCATCCACACTCTAATAGTCTCTGCCGCTGCGGGTCCGCGCTGCTTATTTGTCAGGTAAAAGTACCAGCTTATTTTGCAGCTAGCCTCCATATCTGAAGGCCGATCCTCTATCTGAGTACGCGATTAATAGCCTGCAGCTCGGGTTTTTGGTTTAGTAATTTGTATTTAGTAATGTAGTAATCAATGTTTTTAGAAATAAATTTGTATTTGTAAATATGTCATTTTTTCATTTGTAAAAAGGCATTTGCAAAACTGAAAATTCTGCTTAAATGTGATTCAGCGCAGCAGATAGCGATTGTGTGATAGTTGAATGCTATTCACACTCCCATCCAGTAAATGACAGTGTTCTATAGAGTTTGACCCAAAATCCACTTAAACAGAATGTTAAGTGGGGAGGTGATGTTCCAGTGGTTCAGCGTTGGGTTTGATACCAGAGGATCCTCGGTTCCAATCCCAGCCTGACCGTAAAGTAACTAAGGGCCCTTGGGCAAGGTCCTTAATCCCCTACTTGTTCCCGGTGTGTAGTGAGTACCTTGTACCAATGCCCTCACATCGGGGTGCATGTGAGGCATTAGTGTGTAAAACGCTTTGAGCATCTGATGCAGATGGAAAAGTGCTATATAAATGCAGTCCATTCCATTTATCCTCTGTCCAGAGTTCAGAGTTATGACACCTCTACCTGTCAATCACTGTCTTCTGCTTCACTTGTTTTGTGAAGGATGCAGCAGTAGCATTCCCAAATCATTTGTAAATTATAGTATTTTAAATGTTACTGGATTGTAAAGCTTGTTTTCTCAAACAGCACGTGCAGGAGACATCATGTGCATTTAAACAGGAAGCTCTATATCAGCACAAACACAATGCTATCATACAACCTGCCATCAATTCAGCTTTCTGTCTCCACTATGAATCACATTAGGCGACATCACCACAAACATCATGATTACCACATGACAACAAATAATTAACCAAACAGAACTCACAGCTGTTTACACAACAATGCACCAGGTACCTGTCAATCAAACTACATTCCACTTTCTTAGTTTTTGGCATATTGTGATTCTAATATTGGAGGCTCTAAGACATGTTGTACTTGGGGCTGGACAGTACTTGCTAAGGCCTAGCATTAGTTTGATGTTGAGCTCAGTGATACAGGGGAGGGTCAGTCTTGTCTTGTCTTGTAAAATGCCAAAAGTGTGAAACTTAATCCTTAATCCAATTATCAGTTTTTTAAGAGAACTGAACTTGATTTTTTTCCTTAAAGTGGTGTATAAAATAAAGTTATTACGAAGTGCTTCATAAAATGTCTATGATAATAAACATGAAAACTAATAAATAACAAATATACACACATCTTAAAATCCAACAAAAATGATTTCAAACTAAATAAAAATATGTTCAAATTAGAACTATTACAAATACTGCTTACTTCCACCTGCGAAATATAGTGAAGTTTCATCCCATCCTGTCTATGGCTGATGCTGAGATCCTGATTCATGCAATTGTTTCTTCTAGATTGGATTACTGCAATATTCTATTGTCTGGTTTACCGCACTCCAGCATTAGGGTCTTCAGTTGGTTGATTATGCTGCTGCAAGACATTTGACAGGAAGCAGAAAGTTTGACCACATTACACCCATTTTGGCTTCTCTTCACTGGCTTCCTGTCCCTGTGAGATCAGATTTTAAGGTTTTGCTACTAGCATATACAATTGTTCACGGACTGGCTGTTGTGTGGGCCGCTAGAAGAGGAGGTACTGCTGGCCCACCACCAGAGGGCGCCCTGCCTGAAGTGCGGGCTTCAGGCACGAGAGGGCGCTGCCGCCATGGACACAACCGGGACAGCTGTCAAGAGATAATGAGTGACAGCTGTCACCCATCTGCTCTACATCATCTCACTCCATAAAGACCGGACGTCGTCTCCACCTGATTGCCGAGATATCATCTACCTGTGAAGGTAATATTCTCTGCTGTGTCAGAACTGTGACTTACGTGTGATCTGTTTGCAGCTGTTTTCCTGTGAAGCCTTGTCAGTTGATTGGTGGTTTATGAGAGTGCCGACGTCTTCGCCTCTCACTCCTTCCAGATAAGTGCTTTAACAGGAGCTGCACATGTGTGTGATTAGAGGTGGAGGTGACTTTCCACCTTCTGACTGTTTTTGTTACTGGGTGTGCACACACCCACATCTCACTGTTTGTGCTCCTCGCCAGCAGTACCAGATCCGACAGTCGGGGACGGTGATCACCTGGGAATTCGGGACTTGGCGGCTCCAGTATTCACCGGGTTCTGTGGCGGTGGAAATCGTGTGGTTCCGGCTCTTCTCAGGACAGACGTCTTCTATCCTCGAGCCTGCCCACACGTCACCTTTGTGAATTGACTATAATCAGATTCTGAGATTGTCTGTATATTCGTTGTGCGCATTCACAACATTAAATGTTACCTTTTGGCTCATCTATTGACCGTTCATTTGCGCCCCTGTTGTGGGGTCCATGTCACTACACTTTCCCAACAGGATATCTCGGCCACTGTCATGGATCCGAGGGGCGTCAACCATCTGTTGGACAGCCAATGGAAGAGCAGGGTGCAACGGCGTCGGCTGGAAGCGTGATGGTGGGTTGTAGACATCCTCACCGCCTTTACCGCTCGGATGGACCTGATGACCGAGCAACACATCATCCTTAATCGCAGGATGGAGGCTCTCACCGCACAGGTGGAAGCGCGCGCTCAGGGCGCTGCTGCAGCTCCTCCTCCTGCCGAACCGGTGCCGAATACAGACGTTCCACTGGTCGTTCAACAACCCCCCCCACCATCCCCTGAAGCATACATAAGCCCCACAGAGCCGTACGGAGGTTGTGTGGAGACGTGCACGGACTTTCTTATGCAGTGTTCCCTTTGTCTTTGCACAACGTCCCGTGATGTACGCGTCTGATGCCAGCAAGGTGGCTTACGTGATTAATTTGCTTCGAGGTAAGGCACGCGCTTGGGCTACAGCGCTTTGGGAACAAAGTTCATGGCTCCTTGCCTCTTATACTGGGTTTGTGAGGGAGCTCAGAACTGTTTTTGATCACCCTAACAGAGGAGAGACCGCTTCAACAGTGCTGCTGTCAATGCGACTTCCGCATCGCAGCTGTGAGGTCCAGCTGGAATAACGTTGCGCTCTGCGCCGCCTTCATATAAACGGACTGTCGTCGGTCCTGAAGGAGCACCTGGTAGCTAAGGAAGAACCACGGGATTTAGATGGGCTTATCGATCTCGTTATACGGTTAGACAATCGGTTGGAGGAACGCCGTCGGGAGCGAGGTGAAGGACGTGGCCGGGCACGCGCCGTCCCTCTCCCTTCCGGGTTCAAAAAGGTTGTGCCCTCCCCACGCTCCACAGCCGCAGCGCTCCGTGGGGCAACAGCTCCCCCTGCTGACGTTGCTAGGGAGACGCACAGGGCCAAAATGAGAACAACTGACAGAATCAATCAATCAATCAAAATCAATTTTTTTATATAGCGCCAAATCACAACAAACAGTTGCCCCAAGGCGCTTTATATTGTAAGGCAAGCCATACAATAATTAAAAAACCCCAAAGGTCAAAACGACCCCCTGTGAGCAAGCACTTGGCGACAGTGGGAAGGAAAAACTCCCTTTTAACAGGAAGAAACCTCCAGCAGAACAAGGCTCAGGGAGGGGCAGTCTTCTGCTGGAACTGGTTGGGGCTAAGGGAGAGAACCAGGAAAAAGACATGCTGTGGAGGGGAGCAGAAATCAATCACTAATGATTAAATGCAGAGTGGTGCATACAGAGCAAAAAGAGAAAGAAACACTCAGTTCATTATGGGAACCCCCCAGCAGTCTAAGTCTATAGCAGCATAACTAAGGGATGGTTCAGGGTCACCTGATCCAGCCCTAACTATAAGCTTTAGCAAAAAGGAAAGTTTTAAGCCTAATCTTAAAAGTAGAGAGGGTGTCTGTCTCCCTGATCCGAATTGGGAGCTGGTTCCACAGGAGAGGAGCCTGAAAGCTGAAGGCTCTGCCTCCCATTCTACTCTTACAAACCCTAGGAACTACAAGTAAGCCTGCAGTCTGAGAGCGAAGCGCTCTGTTGAGGTGATATGGTACTATGAGGTCCCTAAGATAAGAAGGGACCTGATTATTCAAAACCTTATAAGTAAGAAGAAGAATTTTAAATTCTATTCTAGAATTAACAGGAAGCCAATGAAGAGAGGCCAATATGGGTGAGATATGCTCTCTCCTTCTAGTCCCCGTCAGTACTCTAGCTGCAGCATTTTGAATTAACCGAAGGCTTTCAGGGAACTTTTAGGACAACCTGATAATAATGAATTACAATAGTCAACAGCAATTTGCTCTTTTCTTCTTGCAGATCAGAGAAGAATCTGCCAGAGCTGTGTAGCTTAACGAGCAGAAGTCAGGCCGGTTTCCTGGGAAAGCGTCATGGATTCGTCCTCACTCGGAATGCTTGTTTAAAAACCAATCAGGATGTCAGTTGAAGGTGGAATTCTTGGGTGGAAAGTAGAGGAGCTTTGATCATTACTACACTGCTCTCCAGTGGTGTAAAATAACTCTGAAACATGAGTGGAGATTATGGTTGTGTTGTTAGTAATTGCAAGTTGATGATACATTTTATGAAGCATGAGTCAAAGTGTGGATGGCCATGAGATGTTTAAGAGCAAGGTTTGTACCCAGAGGAAACTTACACACACAGGAAAGTGGAATCTCAGTTTCACTTACATACACATTTTTTTTGTCATGGAATAACGTCACCGCTACACCTACAATGAATGATACTCTACATCTGTGCCTGGTCTTCTGATAACTAGCCTATCATGCATTTATTATCTTACAATCTTATCTTGCGTCTCATTGGGATAGCATAATACACTTTAACCTCTTAGCCTACTTTGTGACATAGTTGCTACATGTTCATATGTGAAAAGTTGCAGAATGAATGAAAAAGTGCAGTGTGCGCCACAGTATTAGGACAGGCCTGGTGAGAATGTGACAATGTGTGTGTTGTGATATGATCGTAATAATGAATTGAATATGGAAAATGCGTTGTTGTTACTATTATTATTATTATTATTATTATTATTATTTATTTTTTCTCCTCTATCTGCAGAGCCATGTTGTGATGTGAGTTATTCTGTCACCTCCTCACCTGCAAGGGGACTGACATCAAGAGCATGAATCAGCCAGAATAAATACCATCAAGCTCATGGTTGTACATAGACTGAAACAGATTTTCAGTAGACGTCAACATTTGTACGCTGTTCCTCTATTTGTCATAGTCATTCACCAAATGACTTCATACCCAGTGCATGTAATTGCCAGTATGGTGGGAAACCTTCGGTTACAAGTCTGTAAATAAAATTCTTGAATAAGTTCTCTTTTCAAAACGTGTACGATCAAAAAGTGGTAACATTTTATTGGTCCACCCTGTACACAGAAAACCAGTGAAACAGAAAAAAAAACCTAACAAACGGACTAGAAAATAAAACCGAATAACCAGAACAGAATTCAAACCCTGACAACCACCTATGTGCCCCACTCTAAACCTGACTCATAAATGGCATATGCTTTTTACAAATGAAATAGATACGAGGTCTAGTAGAAAAGTATCCGACATTATTTTTTTCAAAAACCATATGGATTTGAATCACGTGTGATTACATCAGACATGCTTGAACCCTCGTGGGCATGCGAGAGTTTTTTCACGCCTGTCGGTTACGTCATTCGCCTGTGGGCAGTCTTTGAGTGAGGAGTGGCCCACCCTCTCGTTGATTTTTTCATTGTTTAGGAATGGCTCAGAGACTGCTGCTTTGTTTGATCAAAGTTTTTTCAAAACTGTAAGGTACAACTGATAAATTCGATAAATTCGATAAATTCAGCTGGTTTTCGGTAAAAATTTTAACGGCTGATGAGAGATTTTGGTCTGGTAGTGTCGCCGTAAGGACGGCCCACGGCGCATGACGGCGATCTGCGCTTCGAGGCGGCAGCGTCTCGCCGTTTCAAGTTGAAAACTTCCAGATTTCAGGCTCTGTTGACCCAGTAAGTCGTCAGAGAACAGAGAACTTTCAGAAGAAGTCGGCATGAGGAGTTTATTCGGACATTCCATTGTTAACGGACATTTTGTAATGAAAAGAACGTGCGGGCAGAGTCGCATGTCGGGCCGGATCTGACCGCGGGGGGTTGCGACAGGAGAAACACCTCCGTTGGAAACCTTAACGGGCAAGTTGGAACATGCCCAAGCTGTTAAACAATTTCTCAGTTACTCACTTGTTGAAAGCCATCAAAAACCGCCTGAATTTTACAAATGGTTTTCAACACGGAGGTGTTTTTCCTGTCGCGGCGCACACAGATTCGCCGAGTCGTCACGGAAACGACTCGGCGAATTTGCGCGCACGTCTTTCATTAAAAAATGTCCTTAAACAGTGGAATGTCCGCATAAAGTCCTCATGCCGGCCTCTTCTGAATCTTCTCTGTTCTCTTGCGACGTCCTGGGTGAATTAAGCCTTAAATTGGGATGTTTTCAGGTCGAAACAGGCCGACGACAGGCCTGGAAGCGCTGCGCGACGTCCCGCTCCATGGGAAGTCCTTACAGCGACAGAACACCCCATAATCTCTCATCAGCCGTTAAAGTTTTCACAGAAAACCAGCTTAATTTCTCGAATAGTGTCCACTCGGATATTCCTCACAGGTCCAGAAAAAATTTTGATAAAGCAACGCGCGCCGTCTCGAGCAGCGTGTGAAACAAAGGAATTCAGCCGAGAGGGCGGGACCACATCTCACTCAAGGCCTGCCCACAGGGAAATGACGTCACCGACACGCGTGAAAAAACTCATGCGCACGAGGGTTCAAGCATGATTGGTGTAATCGCACGTCAGTCAAATCCATATAGTTAAAAAAAAAGTGTCGGTTTCTTATCTAATAGACCTCATATACAGCCGCAAAACAGAGAAAGTGGGGATGATACGAAAAAAGTGATTATGACATTTGCTGTGACTTCTATTTCATTGCAGACAGTGTCAAACCAATATATTTCATGTTTTGTGCATGTTTTGATATGCATCAATTCCTGCATTTAAGGCCTGAAACACATTTCAAACCGAGGTGGAACAGGAACAATTTAGGGCTACTAATCAGGAAAAAAAAAAACTTATTTCAAGCAGGAGATTGTAATCAAGATCTGGTACAACAGCAGTATCCATCAAAGGCTCTTTGAGAACCAAAGATGGACAGAAGATCTCCACTTTGTCAACAGATGAGTGAGAAAAGTATTGAAAGGTTTAAAAAACAATGTTCCTCAAAGAAGAATTTGAAGAGATGTGGATATTTCTCCCTCTGTAGTTTAATATCATGAAACCATTTGAGGAATCTGAAGGAATTTCAGTGAGTAAAGGGCAAGGACGAGACCACCACGATTTGAGGTCATATATTCGTATAGAATAATTTTCATTCATTTATTTTCTGTTTACTCCAATCAAGGGTCATGTAGGAGGTGGAGCCTATCCCAGAAATCCTAGGGTGTGAGGTGGGTGGGGTACACCCTGGACAGGACGCCATCCTGTCACAGGGCCACATATCGACAAACACTTTCACACCTACAGTCAACACGAACACTGGGAGAACATGCAAACGGCACACAGAAAGGACCAGGTGGCAATCAAACCCAGGACCTTTTTGCTGTGAGGCAACAGTGCTAACCACTAATCCAACACACCGCTCACGGAATAACTTATAATGTTAAAATCTCATATTTATATGACTACAGTAAAATCAGTCCAAAGTATTTTCAGAGTGTTGTGATGGGCGCAAACTCAGATTTGTCAGCTTCATGTGGAAAATGACATGTAAGGATGATGGTCGTGCTGATGAAAAATCCTGGAATGCCATCGTAGTCACGACATGATTGAAGGACAATGATCTCCGAGTCTGAGAGAGGTCAGGTGAGAGCAGCGTGAGACAGGTTATTGAAGACAGCAGTGAAAGACAAATGAAGAAAGACACCACATGAACGACAAGAAAGAAAAAGAGGACAGGGATAGACAGAGATGTACTCAGCAAGGATGAAGGGGTGAGGGTGGGTCTGTGCATAATTACATTTTCTCTTCTGAGCAGTATTGGGAATCAATAATGTAATTCATAGAAAAGCCATAGAGCTGCTTCCCATTGGCATGCAAAGACAGCCACGCTTACATCCCAAAGAATTAAAGCAAGGAAGGGCCAGCGGGGGGAGGCAGCATTTTCTGTCAGTAAAACAAAGGCTCAGCCTTTGTTCCCCATCAGCTTTTAAATCTCTCTCAGAATACCTTTCCAAAGAGCCGGAGACGTTTTCCATTACAACAGCGTTTTTGACTTCACTTTCTTCGTGCCCATGTAACCCTCTGGAGCTGACGACGTCGTATACAACGGCTAAGACCAAGGTTTACTAAATTATAAATAACTTTTTAATGATATGAGATAGAAACTTACTATTTTTTGCTGAAAAGTTAACTCTGCGGACTTTCGAGCCAGCCATCCACCATCTTTGTACTCCTCATAGAAGCTGTGTAATGACAAGTGCAATGTGAGTGTCCAATTGGAATTGGTTCACCGTCACATGGTTTTCCAAAATCTAATCGTAGGGCAGGCTTACCTCATGTGAAAAGCCAAAGATTGTTTTCAGGAGTGATATGTTACTAGTTGGCCCATTGAATAGCCCCCTGGCTGCTCCAATGAGTACATACTATTGGGGTCCAATGCGCCCTGCACCATTACACACAGCAATCAGTGAAAGCAGACGGAGAGCCTCTGGTGACAATTTCACGTGCTCAAACAAAGAGTGTGTAACTCAGGATTGCTCCACTAGTTTGCATGTGAATGTTACTGGATAACTCTGTTGCTTTCTCGGCGTAAAGTACTATTACCATATCAATGGTGTGAGGGAGGGCCGCTCCTCAGACTGTAAAGAGCCAAAGTGGGCCAAAGTGTGAATGAAAGCTACTTTAGGGGCAGCACAGAACACTCCAAAACACAGTAGAAGTAGAAGTTTGCGATGTAACCTTTATGTAATAGCAGACAGAAATTGCTTTGAGATGAAGACAAAAAAAAAAGAAAAAAAAAAAGCATGGACCATTTGTATATTTGTTCAAAATGCGCATTTGTATTTATTGTTTGAACCTTTTTGTTGTACAGTCTTTCACACAAGACCTCAGATTACCTTTATAAAGTGTCAAAACAGTTGTTTTATAGTTTGCTGTGTGTTTTGAATAAATGTTTGTGGAAAATTATTTCTCCGCATTACTTTTCCCTTTCTTATTTCTGATTGTTAACCTTTATTACACTTATAAAACACAACAAAAGCATATATATTATGAAAGCACAGGTTGTCCTGAAAAAGAGATATAAAACTTGATTGTGGGATGCAGGGAGAGCTGTTAACAGCAATAATAAACATTTATACCAGGCGAGTGAACAAAAAATGCCCTCGGACCCCAGAGGGTTAAAGACATCTGTTTCTCCTTGTAGGCATTTGATCGTCAATTTGTATGTGTGTGTTTGTGTGTTCCACTGTAGGAACTCAGTGTACTCTATGTAGGATGGGTTAAATGCAGAGGAGTTTCATTGTATGTGTGCAAAGACAATAAAGTTTTTCTTTTCTATTCCCCAGTTTTCTAGAATGGGTACAGGAGTGGGTCATTAATAGCCTTTCTCAGCTGCTGTCTCCACTGCAGTGAAGAAGTACCAGGCTCACAGTGGCAGCACCTAATGCTGGTGATAAAACTACAACCTGAGTATTAAGTGCCAAGCAGCACAAAAAAGTTTCCTTGCTAGCTCTCATTAGCATCCAGTGTCAGAAAGCATAAGAGGAATAATTTATGGGGGGTTTTTTCAGCTTCCCAATAGATTACTTGCTGTTGCAGATGCAGACTTCTTGATTGTAATGGCTTGCTTTCCAAAGCGGCATCCATCATGGAATAGAAATGCAGTGTCCTTTGCCCCCACGTTGCGGGCACACAGAAGTCTGTGGTTCAGAGTTCTGCTGGTTCTGTGGTGTGTTGGTTTGATCAAATTCCTGCAGTAGAAATGGCACATTTGTCTTTACGAGACTGGACTCAAGTGAAGAGCATCCAAGTCTCCTTCTCATAAGAGAGTGGAGCCTCATGTTTGCCACTGGCCACTAAACTGTCTCTCTCTTGACAAAAGCGTTAGAAATGTGTACACATATACCTAGATGCACCACTGTGTATCTAGATGCTCGGGCCACACGACAGTTCAGGGACAATACTTTTAATTATGAAATGATGTAGTGCAATGAGACACCTTGGAAAAATTTTTCAGGTCAAAGTCCTGTTTGAAGTGTCTTTTCATAAGCTAAATTAGATGTGATCAAATGTCAGGAGAATGTATTTAGTTCATGCATGTGAATCCAAGTTTTTTGTGGTGTTGTCAGGTTTTTTTTTCATATTTTTTGGTTTCTGAATTCTTTTTGGATAATTTTCACAGAAACGTGGTTATCTCTGCTATGTGCAATTTGTTGTTGCTTTTCTGGCACTTGTTTCTGACTGATAACTGAAAGACAAACAGTCATAACATTGGAACCGCCATCCAGTTTTGGTGGATTATGTCAGTGTTTGAGTTTTGTTTGGTTATCTGTTTTAATTTCTTATGATGTTCTGTTGGTTATTTTTGTTTCATTGGTTTTGGTTTGTTTATTCTCTTGCTGGGGTTTTCTGCTTGGGTCTTTCTGTCACTATCTCTCTTCTCTGTCTCTAGGTTCTTGGTGATTGGTGTTCCCCTTTCTCTGGCCACAGCCTGTCCTGGTGCTTTCCATGCACACCTGTTTCTGATTTGCTGATTGTCACCTGTACTGATTTGCTGATTGTCACCTGGGGTTATATAAGATGACTGGGTGTGTTTGCTAGCTGCCAGTTTGGCATGCCTTGTGCCTGCATTCCAGCTCTGTTTTTGCATTCTTAGTCCTGCCTGCCTCATTGTATGTACACGACCTGCATTCTGTTGCCTCGACCATGTCATTTGCCTGATGACAAAGCTTACATAGTGGGTCATCTCTCAACCCCCACCTATGGAGGTTGACAGGGGACGGAAGAGTGTCGTAAACGGACCTCAGCATAAAGGAGACTCAGTATGGTTCCAGCCTCCAGAGCTCCCTCCATGACACTTTCCCCTTAGGGAGATCCCACCGCGTCCAAGCACCTTGGGAACCAAGCTCAACTGCTTTTGCTTTCCTTCGCTCCTCTTCCAGGTCCCTTACTTCTGCCTGGATCATGACTCTTTTTTCCGCTGGATTGGCTTTCCCCCAAGTTTGAAATTGGGACATTCCCAAACCCTGTCGTCCAGTGCAAGGTACTCCAATGATATCTTTGAGCATCAGATTTCCTTCCGCTAAGGCCAGAGAGGCAGAGGCCTCCCACTTACATCCTGACCTTGTTTTTATTCCTGCTTCTCTGATCTTGCTGTCTCTAGATTCTTTGTAAATCATGGCCACTCTGCATTTGGCTACTTGAAACTCCTCTACCAGGGAAGAAAGGGGTAATTGCAATTGCCCTGACCTGATGTACAGCCCCACTGATGTAAAGCTTGGTGGAATACCTAACCACTTTCTCAGATGGGAGTTGATCTTCCGCTCAACCCCCTCTACAGCAGTAAGTGGGGCGTCATACACCGTCAGATACCACATCAGTCTGGGGAGCAGGCCATGTGATATAGCCATGCTTTAATTTTCCCTGGTAGTCCACATGCGTCTACTTTCTCCAGCCACAACTGTGCTTGCTTCTCAGTGGTATGGACATGATTGTGGTCCTTTAATAACTCATCATACCATTTCCCAAGATACTTGATAGGGTTATCTTTGATGGGTAGGAATAGTTCTCCCTTGAATGGCCAGATTGTACTTGAAGGTGATATTCCCCTGTCTGATATCAAGCTCCTGGATTTCTTTGGCTTGAATAGTCCCAAAGGCATTAGTCAGGTTCAACCAGACCACTGTTAGATCTCTTTTCTTTGTCCTGGCCTCATGTATCAACTGGCTGAGGACTCCAGTGTGTTCCAGGCACCCTGCAAAGCCTGGGATTTCCTCCCTTTTGGATAGAGGTGTCAGACACTTTTGATTGAGCTTCAATGCAAAATATGGACCAAATGGGCTTTTCCATATTAAATTCAAGTGTCCACAGCATCCACAGTCTGGATCAAGATCCAGATCAAACTTTGTCAGGCAATAGTGAGTGCCAGTCTGCACCTGACTTTCAAATATGAGAGTAATTGGGGCACATTTGATTAAGATATAATGTACAATATACATTAACTGGGTTTTCAATGTTAAATTTAAATGGCCACAAAATATTACAATCTGGATCAGATCTGGATCAAGTTTGTCAGTCCATAAAGGATACTATCCTATGTTAAAGATAGGGATGTTAAAGGTGGGGAGTTTTCAATTGTCCAAGATTTTTCCTTACTTTGATCTTTGACGTATGACCTTGAAAATTTAAACAATTCTTCCCTATCAGGATATGAACTTCAGCAAAAAATTTGATAACTGTATGTGAAAAATCGAGGGCTTCAGGCTGTTCACAGCCAAAGAAACAAAAAAACTTTGGTGGTGGTGGTAATTACGTTATCCAAAAGAGGCATTGCTGACTCTTGAATACATATTTCATAAAAACACCATGTAATCTCAGGTGTTTTTGTTGCTGTTTGACATCATTTCATAACTCCGTATCCTTTGTATAAAACAGGCTATAAATGCTATCGTCTCTTTAGACCTTGCCAAGTTATGGCGGGAAAAGCTGGAAAAACCCACTTTCCCATTCAACTGAATGGGAAAGCATGTCCAAATTTTTCACTGGTGATGTATATAGGTGAATTGTTTCACCAAAAACTCATTTCTTTCTGATTTTCCATGTTTTACTTTGTGTTTCTGTGTAGGCCTCTCAGTTGTCCCAGGTGGTTTCCATAGTAGAGAAGCTTGAATCTTCAACTGGACTGGGTTGCTTGACACTGAGGACGTTTCACTTCAAATCGCCGAAGCTTCCTCAGCTAAAATTCTTGCTCTGGTGGTCTGACTTCTGTCTTGACTCTTGTAGAGAGGAATAATCAACAAGTCATAAAAGCTGGAGTTTTAAACCTAACCAGACCCCTCCTACCGAGAGGCAGACTGCTATAGGCTGGTGACTAAACAATAGCTCTAATTAGCACCTATTGTGCTCTAGTTAACACCCTCCTAATGACAGGGCAGCTGTCCCTCTCCTGATGACTCCCTTGACGACTCTGCTGATGACGTGAATGACTCATTACCATGAACAAAAGACTGAAACTGCTTTGACCTGAGTACCCATTGTAAACAAGGAATAAAGCGTGTCTCAGACCCCCTCCCCGGTTAAGGCTAGGTTTCAAACGTTTCACAAAGAATGCCTCTACCTTTGACCCCTCTCTCAAACCATTTTCTTCTCTCTGGCTAATATTTGAACTTCCTTGTCCTCAAACGTGTGGTTAGTGTCTTTAAGGTGAGATGAACTGCAGACTGAGGTCCACTGGCGCCCTCTCTGTGGTGCTGGTATAGCCTTTTGTGTAAAGGTTGCTTAGTCTCACCTATGTAGTGTTCGTTACAGTTTTCCTGACATCTGATAGAATACACTACATTGCTCTGTTGTAACTAGGGATCCTGTCCTTAGGGTGACTAATTTCTGTCTCAGGTGTTAACCGGTTTAAAGTAAACTGGGATTTTGTGCTGTCTGAAGATCCTCTGTAGTTTTCCCCTACTCCTGCTCAATAAGGGAGAGACACTCCTCTTCTTCTTGTCTCTGTCTCCTACGTTTGAGGACAAGCAAGTTAAAATATTAGCCAGAGAGAAGAAATGGTTTGAGAGAGGGGTCAAGGAGGCATTCTTTGTGAAATGTTTGAAACCTAGCCTTAACCGGGGAGGGGGTCTGAGACACGCTTTATCCCCTGTTTACAATGCGGTACTCAGGTCAAAGCAGTTTCAGTCTTTTGTTCATGATAATGAGTCATTCACGTCATCAGCAGAGTCGTCAAGGGAGTCCTCAGGAGAGGGACAGCTGCCCTGTCATTAGGAGGGTGTTAACTAGAGCACAATAGGTGCTAATTAGAGCTATGGTTAGTCACCAGCCTATAGCAGTCTGCCTCTCGGTAGGAGGGGTTGGTAGGTTTAAAACTCCAGCTTTTGTGACTTGTTGATTATTCTTCTCTACAAGAGTCAAGACAGAAGTCAGACCACCAGAGCAAGAATTTTAGCTGAGGAAGCTTCGACGATTTGAAGCGAAATGTCCTCGCGTCAAGCAACCCAGTCCAGTCGAAGATTCAAGCTTCTCTACTATGTTTTACTTGTGGTCACCACAACAGATCCAATATGAAATTTGTATATTGATTTGGCACACGTCTTCCACCAGACGCACTGCCAACATTCAAAAATTGTTGAGCCTCAGAATTTTTCATTACTGGCCATGAAAGATTACCCCCCCCCCCCCCCCCCCCCACCCGACAACAACAACTCCTATACCACTCTATGTTAGCCTATTTGGTGACACCAGAATTATTATTGTTATTATTATTTTTTTTGTAGCATTACATTATATGACATTATGCCATTAAGACTGCATATAACTTAGACATGTATGGAAGGATGATGTCAATTATATACCAAGAAAATGGTCTCTTTATGATGTATCACTTCAAAGTGACTAAGAACATTGAGAAAAGGTTCATGATAGCTAAATATGATTCGGACCCACCGCCACGCTGAGGATGGAGCTACAACGCTTAAGACAAACTCTTAATATGCACTTGTTTCTATTTGCCAAATGACCAATTCTTCACTCAAAGTTAATTACGAAACAAAGAACTGTCCCTGCTTTAACTCTGAGTCTTTAATAGTTTGCTGTAAATGGAAAGGCTGATCTTCCAAGCATCAGTCATTACTTTAAAGAGAAATTTTGTCCTTGAAAATCATTTTAAAATGTCAATAGTGTCAAGCACACTGGAGCCATTAGGAGGCAAGTTGTCAGAAACCCTGTCCTCCCTTCACACAACCAACTTCTACATCTCTGGTGTTTTTTTTTTTTTTTTTGACACGGCAATCATCCTCGGATCTGGTGATTTAAAGTTTTGCATCAGGAAACCTAAGAGAGACGGCTGTTTCAGCATTCTGCTCCCAAAAGACATGCAAGAAAATGTTGAACCTGAAGGCTCTGTGAAACAGTGAAGGGATGTTTTCATACTGATTTCTAATTGGCACGTTCTCTTCAGTCAGCGTGTTGAAGGAAGTCCTATATCAGCCTAGTGCTTCTCCCCTGAGTCTGTAGTGTGAAGCAGAGGAGAGTCCATGACTCCCCCTGCATGAGACACCAGTTACAAATGGATTTGTGTTTGTTCAGTTGCATAAGGGGGAAATGAGACTCCAACAAACAATATAAGACACAATATGATAGAATTCTACAGTCAGTCCTTCACACAGACTAAACAGACCTGGTATTTGATTATTTATCTTTCTTGAGTTAGTGTCTCAATTGGGTGTGAATTTGTGCAGAAGACCAAATCAGATACAAGATAAGATAAGACTTTATTGATCTCACAGTGGAGAAATTCATGTTACTTCAGCTCTCAAAAAAAAGACACACAAGATGGGTGCGAGTGGAGGAAAATGTGCATCAAACAGCGTGTGCAAGGATAAGCAATAATAATAATACTTGTAATAATACAATAAGATAAGAGAATGAGGTAGAAATAGAATATATATATTTATCATATACCTATAAATGATACGCCAATATGATTGGATACAACACTAAAGAATAATAAATAACATACACCCTTTTCGCGGACAGGTAATATTTTTCATACCACCCGAGTAATCAGCCAATCCCGACAGCAGAGTGGCGCCACGACGAAGAGGCACGGTCAGAAGAACTGTGAAATACTGGTGAGTCACTATTAATAATTTCTTACATGTCCAACCTCGTAGGTTGATCGTTAAAATTAAATTTGTTAGTTCTAAAAGCCATCATAATTATTTATAGGAAAATGTTCTATTTTTTTTCTACTAAGGTTTGAACTTTGTTTACACAGGAGAAAAAAGTCAGAAAATGTTAACGCCTGTTTAAGAAAAGTGTATAAAGTGTGTAGTGAGGGGTTTTACAGCCTTAAAACATCTATAATAATTGTAAAAATAACGCTGATTACTTCACGGATTTCGCCTATCGTGGGTTATTTTAAAACATAACTCCCTTTCGCGACCTCGCAGTTTCACAGATTTTTTTTAGTACAATTTTGCATGCTTCTTCTTCTTTTTTTTTTAACAGCGCATTGTGTTCTATGTCCTTATCAGGCGGGCGATTGCTCTCACTGCCTCCGATGCGCTTACTGAGTCTGCGCCGCAGCGGGCCACTCACACCGCCCTCCTGTCTGCTGTGCCAAGCTGCATGCAGCAACAGGTCCAGAGACTACGCTCACTGTTTTGATGCGCAGCGCCCACTGCATGGTCTCAGTAACGCAGCCGCAGAGCTCTGTGGCCATGACTTGGATTCTTTGCGGGTCCTGCATCCGTACCCCCGGAGGAAGTGAGCGAAGGGAGAGCATGCGCATTGTGTTCTGTGTGCATTTATCATTTATAGGTATATGATAAAATCGTTATCAAGTTGTTTTACCAATGAATATGGCTTTATACATATTCGGCCTTTGGCCTCTGGGTGTATGGTTTTCTTCAGGGTGTATAAAGCCATATTCATTGGTGAACAACTTGATAACTGATAATATATATATATATATATATATATATATGTGTGTGTGTGTGTGTGTGTGTGTGTGTGTGTGTGTATATGTGTGTGTGTATATGTGCATACATAAGTACATATGCATATATAAACATGATGTGGAATTGAAAAAAGATAGGAGCATCTTATTTACAATATGTGAAGTGGAAATTAGATGTGATAAGGTGACATTAGTGCTGGGATTTGTAAACAAGAATACAAGTTGGGATGGGATGACCAGTGTCATTTCACGATAGTATACATCCATTCCTGCAATTCTGGTGTACATCGCATTTTTTTTAAAGGGTGGGGTGCAGACGTTGGGAGGCTGAAGCATTTACCTCTTTGTAATGTTGCCGATCCTTCTCACAACACTTAACAAGTGATGAAGCATTTCAGGTGTTATTGTGTCCCATTCTTCCTGCAAACATGTCTTACGGTGTGGAACTGTCCAAGGCACTCATTGATGATGGATTTTTTTTTCATTTCAAACTCATCCACACATTCTCTATTGTGGACAGGTCAGAACTGCAGGCAGGCCAGTCCAGTATCCATACCCACCTCTTCTGCAGCCGTCCCTTTGTAATTTGTGCAGAATATGGTTTTGTCTTGTAATTTTGAAAAATGCATGGACATCTCTGGACAAGATGACATCAAGAAGGCATTGTATGTTGCTCCAAAACCTTAATGTACTTTTTCTGTGTTATTGTTGCCATCACAGAACTTTACATTACCTTTGCCAAGGGCACTGAAACAACCCCAAACCTTTGCAACTATTTATGATGTTGATCTTCTTATTTTTGTTCTGCTTATTATTTGCCTCATTTGTAGTCCCAAATTATCCTTGTCTGAACTGTTTTTGGAATGTTGTGCACATCCCCAATGCAGGAATGGATGTATATTAACAAATGAAATAGCTGGAGTTCATACTGTGAAATGAAATGGAAGTCAGAGTAAATTGAAGAATCACTGCTTTCTTTTATTTGTCAACATCATCCTAACTTCTTCTGATTTGGAGTTTTTGGAAAAACATTTTGGTGGCATTGGATCAGTTTTTGTGTTAAGCTCTGTTGTTTTGCTGAAATGCCTGGACAAACAGCACCCCTGCAGAAGATCTTGTCAGCCTACTGTAGACTTTTTAAGCCAGCTGTTGGACTGAACAGATGTTTGTGAGAAAGAGCTTCAGCATTTCATGTGGCAGCAGGAATGAGTGTAGTCCATCACATGTAGGAGGACCCGTATTGTTTGAGTAAGGGTTGGGACCACAGCACAAAAACCCGTGTCTGTTGAGTGTTAACATGCATCAGCTGGATGTTGTGTGGAAGGCCAACTGCTCTTTGGCAGAGGTGTTGGGTGGAATGAGTGCTCTGCTAGTTTATGGCTTCTGCCTCTTCCAAAGAGAATATTTTCATATCTTGCCTGTTTTTGTCTTGTATTTTGAAAGGATTATGTCTTGTTGGCATCTTGTTTGCTGGAGCTTTTCGCTCTGAGTGGTACTCCAGCTGTCGGACTCCGCTGTGGTCCGTGTGGTCCCTGTACACTGACTGTCGGTTTAAATTTAGTTGACGCTCCGCTTCCACAGCTGACTTCCTTCTATTTTGTGTTATTGAGGGTCATCTGCTCTGGACTCAGTGGGCCATCATCTTGCTCAGCAGGGATCCGGACTCACCTTCCTGTCCCTGTGCTTGTCTCTCCCACAGGGCTGACGGGAAACCAAGCTGAGTCCCCAGCCCCGATCCAAGGCCATCACAGAGCAGCAACCAGCTGGACACGACTCCGGCGAGCTGCCGCCGAGGAGACCTACTGGTCCTACTCAGGTATGTGCATGCTGGCGTTCTGCTTTCACCTGCTGCCCTGATCACGGGGCATTCCTGTGAGTCTTGACTTAGTCAAGTACTTCACACGCATCACAAGAGATTGGTATGTTTGAGAAAGGATGTTTTGGTGGTTAAAAACTGGAAAAAAGGCAGAGCAGTTCACAAACAGTTGTGGCTCTTTGTTATGACGCTGTGTTCATGGCACCGTGAGATAGTGGCAAAAGTAAACTATCCTTCATACTCTTGTGAAAGAAATACTTCTGATACTCAGAGGGAGTGGCTTCAGTCGGTGTCTCTCAGCACTCTGACCCTGTCCTTCATGTTGTTCAGAATCTTTTCTCCATCATACCCCCCCCCCCCCCCCCAGCTGCAGGCATCTGCTGGCCTTTTTCTTTCTTTTTTTTCTTTAGCAGCACTTCAGAGGAGAAAAAAGCCACTTCCTGTTGTCCCTTTAGAGCCTTTAGTTCTTCAGAGGGCAGCATTAATCTTTCACCGTACATTCGACATGAGCCCCAGGCCACAAATGATCTTTGAGTTGATTTATTTCAGGATTTCTGCTCGCTCATCTCATCCTAACTGGCTGCCACCTTGTGTCACATGTTGGCGAGAATAGGAGCTGATGTCTCTCGTTGTAGCTGATGCTGAGATGGGGACGGTGTCCCCTCACTCATCAGGAGGCTCTTATGTAAGATGCTGATGGAAAAAATGAGCGTGATCCAGGCAAGAGAGCCAAACAGACAGAAGGTCTCCAGGAGCCTCCATCACACAGGAGGCAGAGAGCTGAACAGATAACTGACCATCATCAGTGTGGACGTCATGTCAGTATTACAAGTCTTGCCTGTTACCACATTTATGAAGCGCTGCAGGAGTATCACTGCTGTAATGTCCAACACGGAGCTGCTGTCAGACCTGCAGGGGGACATGCAGCTTTGGACGTGTCAAATGGTACGAGCGGCCGTTGAGGCGGAGCAGAGGCAGGACGTTTTGCTTGCTGAGAATTATTTCACAGTCGCCACGGAGACAGGAAGCAGTACAAAGCACACACACACACACACACACACACACACACACACACACACACACACACACACACACACACACACACACACACACACACACACACACACACAGGATGCTTCAAATTCAGCAGCTGCTTGACACCACAACACGGCCACAGGGATTCGATTGGAAAATTACGTGCAGATCTGAAATAATTTAAATGTTTCCAGTTTTGTTCAGTGCCCCAAAATGCACGTCTGCCTGAAACTGACAGATCTGCATTTTTACGCACTGCAGCATCATCTCATTTCACCAAGGTGCAAACTGGAAGTGGGCTCAAATGGGGAGGAACCTGCCAGTGACTCTTGTCCAGGCTTGGTCTCTCTGGACTCACTCACTTCACACTATAGTGTCCAAGTGCAAAAAAGAGACCTGATGGGTTTCAGCATCTGAATTAGACTTTCACCCATATTCATTCATTCATTCATTGAATCTTATTCCAGTTCACCGCGGCATCAGACTAAGCAGTTCACCCAACAGTTCCCTATCCTTGGCCAAGTCCTATAACTCTTCCCGGGGGAACCTGAGGCATTCCCAAGCCAGATGGGAAATATAATCCCTCCAGCATGTCCTGGGTCTTCCCGGGGCCTCCTCCCAGTGAGCTGTGCCTGGAAGGTCTCCCTATGGAGACAAGCACACTCTAAAACATGCTGCTGCATTTAGTTATGTCCACTTGTTACCCCTCTTTAACATAAAGAGCTTTTACAAGTTTAGGATGTTGTAAAGTTGCAATATACATTAATCTATTGGTTCGTGATATTGTGACGAAAAGCGCTTCATTTTCATCATGGCAAACACAAATTCATTATATTCATTCCTTGATCGCTGCATGAAATTAAAAGTGAAGTGGGGGTTGGGGGTGGTTATGGTGAGGGTGGGGAGGAGGAGTAGGATTAGGTTATGGTTAAGGTTAGGGTTGGGGGTGGGAGTTGGGTTAATAATAGTGAGTTAAAAAACACCCCATAACAAAAATTTGACTCATTTTGTCACAGGACCATGAAAAAAAACATGAGACTGGGCTGAAAGTTGAGTTCAACATCCAAAACTTGTAAGAGCTCTTTATGTTAAACAGAGGTAGCAAGTGGACATAATGCAGCAGCATGTTTTAGAGCGCAGGGCTCACCCTCACCAGATGCCCAAACCACCTCGGCTGGGTGCTTTTGATGTGAACAGGCAGCAGCTCTGCTACCAAGTCCCTCCCCAATAGGCAGAGGTTGGCACAGTTCCGCTAACCACTATTCAGCAAAACTAAGTTTTTTTTGCTAGCGGTTTAGCTTTTCAGCTAACTTCGAAAATCATCAGCGGGCCAGCTTCCGCTAAATTTAGTTCCGCTAACTATTAGTCCGCTAACATTTTTTTGCTGCCATAGTTAAAGCCAAATGGTCAAAAATGTTTGTAAACCCTGAAGTCATACATGTTAGTTCCGGTTTTACATGTTTTGCAGCAGCCGGGCAGCTGTGAGGAGCTGATCTCAACCATACCCCAACAGAAGGGGCCTGGCTGCGAGGCCATTTACATTCAAAAGAAACTATTTACATTCAACATACAGTGCTCCAGATGTGGGCAGGAGACATCAAAAGCAAAGCAGTTTTCACTTATGGTTTGATCTATAAACCAAACTAATTCTGGACAGTTTATCGAATTAACCTCAACTCTGTCATTTTTACAAAGTGAAAAATATCGCACATATGTTTTAGTCTTAAAGTAATGCACTAATTGTGAAGGTTTGAGCATTAACAGCATGCAGATGCCAAAAGGCATTATGGGGAAATTAGCCTCCGCTAATCACTGGTTTATTGGTTTAGTAATTTGTATAAACCAGCACACAAGTTACATGCTTGTTTTTCTTGTGTAGTCCATCGGTTTTGACGATGACATTCATGTTACTATTTCTTAGTCTTTGTCTACAAGTTTTTCGACCGCAGTAATGGGAATGCTAGATGGGCACGGCTACCCATCCAGATGTAGGAGGAACGGACAATGTTTAGGCCACCTTTTCTAGGCCCCTCCTCATGTGAGGTGAGCGGTGCGGATCCTAAATAGGGCTGCTCAGTCATTCTGGGAGTTACCGATATTGCCTGCCGTTCCGGTCCCAGACTTCAGTGATCATCACCCCAGAGTCGCCTGTGTGCAGGCCACGGGCTAGAGGCTTCCAGTCCCATCCTGAACCTGCCTCCGTCGTCCATGAACCCATCGCCACAGACCTTAGTTGAGAGAAAAAAAAAAAAAGGAAAAAGAAAACAGTAGCATAAAGTACTAACGCAGAGAAAGTTTAACATGGAGAAAAGGTTGCGTCCTTAGTCCACGGACTTGACCATGTGAGCATGAACCCGATGGCAAGGAACATGAGTCCAAGACGACCGGTGCTTACTCTGGCTGTAAAGATCTGCCGGAAACGCCGTCTATCACGTGATCTCGACGTGGGTGTGTATGAGCTTTGATAATGACTGCTCAGACTCGCCATGTCACAGAGACCGTCATAGAGTACTGTGGATATTTTGTAGCAGTAGCGACACCACTCAACAACTGCATCCACACTCTAATAGTCTCTGCCGCTGCGGGTCCGCGGCTGCTTATTTGTCAGGTAAAAGTACCAGCTTATTTTGCAGCTAGCCTCCATATCTGAAGGCCGATCCTCTATCTGAGTACGCGATTAATAGCCTGCAGCTCGGGTTTTTGGTTTAGTAATTTGTAATTTAGTAATGTAGTAATCAATGTTTTTAGAAATAAATTTGTATTTGTAAATATGTCATTTTTTCATTTGTAAAAAGGCATTTGCAAAACTGAAAATTCTGCTTAAATGTGATTCAGCGCAGCAGATAGCGATTGTGTGATAGTTGAATGCTATTCACACTCCCATCCAGTAAATGACAGTGTTCTATAGAGTTTGACCCAAAATCCACTTAAACAGAATGTTAAGTGGGGAGGTGATGTTCCAGTGGTTCAGCGTTGGGTTTGATACCAGAGGATCCTCGGTTCCAATCCCAGCCTGACCGTAAAGTAACTAAGGGCCCTTGGGCAAGGTCCTTAATCCCCTACTTGTTCCCGGTGTGTAGTGAGTACCTTGTACCAATGCCCTCACATCGGGGTGCATGTGAGGCATTAGTGTGTAAAACGCTTTGAGCATCTGATGCAGATGGAAAAGTGCTATATAAATGCAGTCCATTCCATTTATCCTCTGTCCAGAGTTCAGAGTTATTGACACCTCTACCTGTCAATCACTGTCTTCTGCTTCACTTGTTTTGTGAAGGATGCAGCAGTAGCATTCCCAAATCATTTGTAAATTATAGTATTTTAAATGTTACTGGATTGTAAAGCTTGTTTTCTCAAACAGCACGTGCAGGAGACATCATGTGCATTTAAACAGGAAGCTCTATATCAGCACAAACACAATGCTATCATACAACCTGCCATCAATTCAGCTTTCTGTCTCCACTATGAATCACATTAGGCGACATCACCACAAACATCATGATTACCACATGACAACAAATAATTAACCAAACAGAACTCACAGCTGTTTACACAACAATGCACCAGGTACCTGTCAATCAAACTACATTCCACTTTCTTAGTTTTTGGCATATTGTGATTCTAATATTGGAGGCTCTAAGACATGTTGTACTTGGGGCTGGACAGTACTTGCTAAGGCCTAGCATTAGTTTGATGTTGAGCTCAGTGATACAGGGGAGGGTCAGTCTTGTCTTGTCTTGTAAAATGCCAAAAGTGTGAAACTTAATCCTTAATCCAATTATCAGTTTTTTAAGAGAACTGAACTTGATTTTTTTAACCTTAAAGTGGTGTATAAAATAAAGTTATTACGAAGTGCTTCATAAAATGTCTATGATAATAAACATGAAAACTAATAAATAACAAATATACACACATCTTAAAATCCAACAAAAATGATTTCAAACTAAATAAAAATATGTTCAAATTAGAACTATTACAAATACTGCTTACTTCCACCTGCGAAATATAGTGAAGTTTCATCCCATCCTGTCTATGGCTGATGCTGAGATCCTGATTCATGCAATTGTTTCTTCTAGATTGGATTACTGCAATATTCTATTGTCTGGTTTACCGCACTCCAGCATTAGGGTCTTCAGTTGGTTGATTATGCTGCTGCAAGACATTTGACAGGAAGCAGAAAGTTTGACCACATTACACCCATTTTGGCTTCTCTTCACTGGCTTCCTGTCCCTGTGAGATCAGATTTTAAGGTTTTGCTACTAGCATATACAATTGTTCACGGACTGGCTGTTGTGTGGGCCGCTAGAAGAGGAGGTACTGCTGGCCCACCACCAGAGGGCGCCCTGCCTGAAGTGCGGGCTTCAGGCACGAGAGGGCGCTGCCGCCATGGACACAGCCGGGACAGCTGTCAAGAGATAATGAGTGACAGCTGTCACCCATCTGCTCTACATCATCTCACTCCATAAAGACCGGACGTCGTCTCCACCTGATTGCCGAGATATCATCTACCTGTGAAGGTAATATTCTCTGCTGTGTCAGAACTGTGACTTACGTGTGATCTGTTTGCAGCTGTTTTCCTGTGAAGCCTTGTCAGTTGATTGGTGGTTTATGAGAGTGCCGACGTCTTCGCCTCTCACTCCTTCCAGATAAGTGCTTTAACAGGAGCTGCACATGTGTGTGATTAGAGGTGGAGGTGACTTTCCACCTTCTGACTGTTTTTGTTACTGGGTGTGCACACACCCACATCTCACTGTTTGTGCTCCTCGCCAGCAGTACCAGATCCGACAGTCGGGGACGGTGATCACCTGGGAATTCGGGACTTGGCGGCTCCAGTATTCACCGGGTTCTGTGGCGGTGGAAATCGTGTGGTTCCGGCTCTTCTCAGGACAGACGTCTTCTATCCTCGAGCCTGCCCACACGTCACCTTTGTGAATTGACTATAATCAGATTCTGAGATTGTCTGTATATTCGTTGTGCGCATTCACAACATTAAATTGTTACCTTTTGGCTCATCTATTGACCGTTCATTTGCGCCCCCTGTTGTGGGTCCATGTCACTACACTTTCCCCAACAGGATATCTCGGCCACTGTCATGGATCCCGAGGGGCGTCAACCATCTGTTGGACAGCCAATGGAAGAGCAGGGTGCAACGGCGTCGGCTGGAAGCGTGATTGGTGGGTTGTAGTACATCCTCACCGCCTTTACCGCTCGGATGGACCTGATGACCGAGCAACACATCATCCTTAATCGCAGGATGGAGGCTCTCACCGCACAGGTGGAAGCGCGCGCTCAGGGCGCTGCTGCAGCTCCTCCTCCTGCCGAACCGGTGCCGAATACAGACTTCCAACTGGTCGTTCAACAACCCCCCCCACCATCCCCTGAAGCATACATAAGCCCCACAGAGCCGTACGAGGGTGTGTGGAGACGTGCACGGACTTTCTTATGCAGTGTTCCCTTTGTCTTTGCACAACGTCCCGTGATGTACGCGTCTGTGCCAGCAAGGTGGCTTACGTGATTATTTGCTTCGAGGTAAGGCACGCGCTTGGGCTACAGCGCTTTGGGAACAAAGTTCATGGCTCCTTGCCTCTTTAACTGGGTTTGTGAGGGAGCTCAGAACTGTTTTTGATCACCCTACACAGAGGAGAGACCGCTTCAACAGTGCTGCTGTCAATGCGCTTCCGCATCGCAGCTGTGGAGTCCAGCTGAATAACGTTGCGCTCTAGCGCCGCCTTCATATAAACGACTGTCCGTCGGTCCTGAAGGAGCACCTGGTAGCTAAGGAGAACCACGGGATTTAGATGGGCTTATCGATCTCGTTATACGGTTAGACAATCGGTTGGAGGAACGCCGTCGGGAGGCGAGGTGAAGGACGTGGCCGGGCACGCGCCGTCCCTCTCCCTTCCGGTTTCAAAAGGTTGTGCCCTCCCCACGCTCCACAGCCGCAGCGCTCCGTGGGGCAACAGCTCCCCCTGCTGACGTTGCTAGGGAGACGCACAGGGCCAAAATGAGAACAACTGACAGAATCAATCAATCAATCAATTCAATCAATTTTATTTATATAGCGCCAAATCACAACAAACAGTTGCCCCAAGGCGCTTTATATTGTAAGGCAATGCCATACAATAATTACGTAAAAACCCCAAAGGTCAAAACGACCCCCTGTGAGCAAGCACTTGGCGACAGTGGGAAGGAAAAACTCCCTTTTAACAGGAAGAAACCTCCAGCAGAACAAGGCTCAGGGAGGGGCAGTCTTCTGCTGGAACTGGTTGGGGCTAAGGGAGAGAACCAGGAAAAAGACATGCTGTGGAGGGGAGCAGAAATCAATCACTAATGATTAAATGCAGAGTGGTGCATACAGAGCAAAAAGAGAAAGAAACACTCAGTTCATTATGGGAACCCCCCAGCAGTCTAAGTCTATAGCAGCATAACTAAGGATGGTTCAGGGTCACCTGATCCAGCCCTAACTATAAGCTTTAGCAAAAAGGAAAGTTTTAAGCCTAATCTTAAAAGTAAGAGAGGGTGTCTGTCTCCCTGATCCGAATTGGGAGCTGGTTCCACAGGAGAGGAGCCTGAAAGCTGAAGGCTCTGCCTCCCATTCTACTCTTACAAACCCTAGGAACTACAAGTAAGCCTGCAGTCTGAGAGCGAAGCGCTCTGTTGAGGTGATATGGTACTATGAGGTCCCTAAGATAAGAAGGGACCTGATTATTCAAAACCTTATAAGTAAGAAGAAGAATTTTAAATTCTATTCTAGAATTAACAGGAAGCCAATGAAGAGAGGCCAATATGGGTGAGATATGCTCTCTCCTTCTAGTCCCCGTCAGTACTCTAGCTGCAGCATTTTGAATTAACCGAGGCTTTCAGGAACTTTTAGGACAACCTGATATAATGAATTACAATAGTCCAGCCTAGAGGAATAAATGCATGAATTAGTTTTTTCAGCATCACTCTGAGACAAGACCCTTCTAATTTTTAGAGATATTGCGTAAAATGCAAAAAAGCAGTCTTACATAGTTGTTTAATATGCCTTTGAATGACATATCCTGATCAAAAATGACTCCAAGATTTCTCACAGTATTACTAGAGGTCAGGTAATGCCATCCAGAGTAGGATCTGGTTAGACACCATGTGTCTAAGATTTGTGGTGGCCAAGTACAATAACTTCAGTTTTATCTGAGTTTAAAAGCAGAAATTAGAGGTCATCCATGTCCTTATGTCTGTAGACAATCCTGCAGTTTAGCTAATTGGTGTGGGTCCTCTGGCTTCATGGATAGATAAAGCTGGGTATCATCTGCGTAACAGTGAAAATTTAAGCATGCCGTCTAATAATACTGCCTAAGGGAAGCAGTATAAAGTGAATAAAATTGGTCCTAGCACAGAACCTTGTGGAACTCCATAATTAACCTTAGTCTGTGAAGAGAATTCCCCCATTTACATGAACAAATTGTAATCTATTAGATAAATATGATTCAAACCACCGCAGCGCAGTTCCTTTAATACCTATGGCATGCTCTAATCTCTGTAATAAAATTTTATGGTCAACAGTATCAAAAGCAGCACTGGAGGTCTAACAGAACAAGCACAGAGATGAGTCCACTTCTGAGGCCATAAGAAGACCATTTGTAACCTTCACTAATGCTGTTTCTGTACTATGATGAATTCTAAAACCTGACTGAAACTCTTCAAATAGACCATGTCCTCTGCAGATGATCAGTAGCTGTTTAACAACTACCCTTTCAAGAATTTTGAGAGAAAAGGAAGGTTGTAGATTGGCCTATAATTAGCTAAGATAGCTGGGTCAAGTGATGGCTTTTAAGTAATGGTTGAGAAAAGCCTGTGGTACATAGCCACTAATAAGATAGATTGATCATATTTAAG
The DNA here is from genome assembly GCF_902500255.1 of Thalassophryne amazonica. Lineage (NCBI taxonomy): Eukaryota > Metazoa > Chordata > Actinopteri > Batrachoidiformes > Batrachoididae > Thalassophryne > Thalassophryne amazonica. The sequence goes on along the minus strand of NC_047105.1, from coordinate 144,237,091 downwards.
ATCGAAGCATTAAATAATGGTAGGGGCTTCCTTGAGCAACCTGGTAGGAATGGGGTCCAATAGACATGTTGATGGTTTGGATGAAGTAACTAATGAAAATAACTCAGACAGAACAATCTGAGAGAAAGAGTCTAACCAAATACCGGCATCACTGAAAGCAGCCAAAGATAATGATACGTCTTTGGGATGGTTATGAGTAATTTTTTCTCTAATAGTTAAAATTTTATTAGCAAAGAAAGTCATGAAGTCATTACTAGTTAAAGTTAAAGGAATACTCGGCTCAATAGAGCTCTGACTCTTTGTCAGCCTGGCTACAGTGCTGAAAAGAAACCTGGGGTTGTTCTTATTTTCTTCAATTAGTGATGAGTAGTAAGATGTCCTAGCTTTACGGAGGGCTTTTTTATAGAGCAACAGACTCTTTTTCCAGGCTAAGTGAAGATCTTCTAAATTAGTGAGACGCCATTTCCTCTCCAACTTACGGGTTATCTGCTTTAAGCTGCGGGTTTGTGAGTTATACCACGGAGTCAGGCACTTCTGATTTAAAGCTCTCTTTTTCAGAGGAGCTACAGCATCCAAAGTTGTCTTCAATGAGGATGTAAAACTATTGACGAGATACTCTATCTCACTTACAGAGTTTAGGTAGCTACTCTGCACTGTGTTGGTATATGGCATTAGGGAACATAAAGAAGGAAACATATCCTTAAACCTAGTTACAGGGCTTTCTGAAAGACTTCTAGTGTAATGAAACTTATTCCCCACTGCTGGGTAGTCCATCAGAGTAAATGTAAATGTTATTAAGAAATGATCAGACAGAAGGGAGTTTTCAGGGAATACTGTTAAGTCTTCAATTTCCATACCATAAGTCAGAACAAGATCTAAGATATGATTAAAGTGGTGGGTGGACTCATTTACATTTTGAGCAAAGCCAATTGAGTCTAATAATAGATTAAATGCAGTGTTGAGGCTGTCATTCTCAGCATCTGTGTGGATGTTAAAATCGGCCACTATAATTATCTTATCTGAGCTAAGCACTAAGTCAGACAAAAGTTCTGAAAATTCACAGAGAAACTCACAGTAACGACCAGGAGGACGATAGATAACAACAAATAAAACTGGTGAATGAGTAGGCTGGTCCGCGGGGAATGTTTTCTCTGCAGCTCAAAAGAGCACATACAGAAAAACTGCCCCAAACGGCCAAAACGACAACACCCGCCCTTAGATACTGGGCTAAGGGGGGGTCATAACATTCACGTGGGACACACACATATTGCCACACGACTCCCAGTTACAATCCTGAGTGGGGATTTAACCCTTCAAGCCCCAGCACTGGTGGACACGGGGTCAGAAGGTAATCTGCTAGACAGCAGATGGGCAAGGGAGGTAGGGCTCCCTCTGGTGGTGCTTCCTTCGCCATTGCAGGTGCGGGCACTAGATGGCACCCTTCTCCCTTTAATCATGCACAAGACACAACCTGTAACTGTGGTGGTGTCTGGGAATCATCGGGAGGAGATCGAGTTTTTTGTGACTCCTTCTACCTCCCGCGTGATTTTGGGCTTCCCGTGGATGTTGAAACACAATCCCCGGATTGATTGGCCGTCTGGGGTGGTGGTTCAGTGGAGCGAAACCTGCCATCGGGCGTGTTTAGGATCCTCGGTTCCTCCCGGTTTACATGCTAAGGAGGAGGTCAAAGTCCCTCCCAATCTGACGGCGGTGTCGGTTGAGTACCACGATCTTGCTGATGTCTTCAGCAAGGATCTGGCACTCGACCTTCCCCCGCACTGTCCGTACGATTGTGCCATTGATCTGATTCCAGGCGTTGAATTCCCATCCAGCAGGCTGTACAACCTCTCATGACCTGAGCGCGAATCAATGGAGACCTACATCCGGGACTCATTAGCTGCCGGGCTGATCCGGAACTCCACCTCCCCGATGGGTGCAGGTTTCTTTTTTGTGGGCAAGAAAGATGGCGGACTCCGTCCATGCATTGATTACAGGGGGCTGAATGAAATCACGGTTCGCAACTGATACCCATTGCCGTTGTTAGATTCCGTGTTCACCCCCCTGCATGGAGCCAAAATCTTTACTAAGCTGGATCTTAGGAATGCGTATCACCTGGTTCGGATCCGGAAGGGAGACGAATGGAAGACGGCATTTAACACCCCGTTAGGTCACTTTGAGTACCTGGTCATGCCATTTGGCCTCACCAACGCCCCCACGACGTTCCAAGCCTTGGTTAACGACGTCTTGCTGGACTTCCTGTACCGATTCGTCTTCGTATATCTGGACGATATACTCATCTTTTCTCCGGATCCTGAGACCCATGTCCGACATGTACGTCAGGTCATGCAGCGGTTGTTGGAGAACCGGCTGTTTGTGAAGGGCGAGAAGTGTGAGTTTCACCGCACCTCTTTGTCCTTCCTGGGGTTCATCATCTCCTCCAACTCCGTCGCCCCTGATCCGGCTAAGGTTGCGGCGGTGAGAGACTGGCCCCAACCAACAAGCCCGTAGGAAGCTGCAACAGTTCCTCGCTTTGCAAATTTCTACAGGAGGTTCATTAAGGGCTACAGTCAGGTAGTTAGCCCCCGACAGCCCTGACCTCTCCAAAAGTCCCCTTCACCTGGTCGGATCGGTGCGAAGCCGCGTTCAAGGAGTTGAAGCGACGGTTCTCGTCTGCACCAGTTCTGGTGCAGCCCGACCCTAGTCGCCAGTTTGTGGTTGAAGTGGACGCCTCTGACTCAGGGATAGGAGTCGTGCTATCCCAAAGCGGGGAGACCGATAAGGTTCTTCACCCGTGTGCCTACTTTTCTCGCAGGTTGACCCCCGCAGAACGGAACTATGACGTCAGCAATCGAGAACTCCTTGCGGTGAAAGAGGCTCTTGAGGAGTGGAGACACATGTTGGAGGGAGCATCTGTGCCGTTCACGGTTTTCACTGACCATCGGAACCTGGAGAATATCAGGCCCGCCAGGCGGCTGAACCCCAGGCAAGCCCGTTGGTCACTGTTCTTCAGACGTTTTGACTTCCAGATCACCTATCGCCCCGGGACCAAGAACCAGAGATCGGATGCCTTGTCCCGGGTACACGAAGACGAAGTCAAAACTGTGCTGTCGGATCCACCGGAGCCCATCATTCCGGAGTCCACTATCGTGGCCACCCTCACCTGGGACGTGGAGAAGACCGTCCGGGAGGCCCTGGCACGGAGCCCGGACCCCGGAACTGGTCCGAAGAATCGTCTGTACGTCCCACCAGAGGCCAGAGCTGCAGTCTTGGACTTCTGTCATGGTTCCAAGCTCTCCTGTCATCCAGGGGTGCGAAGGACCGTGGCAGTTGTCCGGCAGCGCTTCTGGTGGGCGTCAATGGAGGCCGACGTCCGGGAGTACATCCAGGCCTGCACCACCTGTGCCAGGGGCAAGGCAGACCACAAAAGGTCCCAAGGACTTCTCCAGCCGCTTCCTGTGCCTCATCGCCCCTGGTCCCATATCGGCCTGGATTTCGTCACGGGCCTCCCGCCGTCCCAGGGCAACACCACCATCTTCACGATAGTGGACCGATTCTCCAAGGCGGCCCACTTTGTGGCCCTCCCGAAGCTCCCAACAGCCCAGGAGACAGCAGACTCCTGGCCACCACGTCGTCCGTCTGCATGGGATACCTACCGATATCATCTCTGATCATGGTCCCCAGTTCTCCTCACACGTCTGGAGGAGCTTCTGCCGGGAACTGGGGGCCACTGTGAGCCTCTCGTCCGGGTATCACCCGCAGACCAATGGACAGGCAGAACGGGCCAATCAGGAATTGGAGCAAGCCCTGCGCTGTGTGACGTCCGCACACCCGACGGCCTGGAGTGAACATCTGGCCTGGATCGAGTATGCGCATAACAGCCAGGTGTCCTCTGCCACCGGCCTCTCCCCGTTTGAGGTGTGTTTGGGGTATCAGCCCCCATTGTTTCCCGTGGTGGAGGGAGAGGTCGGTGTGCCCTCGGTCCAGGCCCACCTGCGGAAGTGCCGTCGGGTGTGGCGCTCCGCCCGTTCTGCCTTGTTGAAGGCCCGGTCGAGGGCGAAGACCCATGCGGACCGCCGGCGATCCCCGGCCCCTGCTTACCAGCCCGGGCAGGAGGTGTGGCTATCCACGAAGGACATCCCCCTCCAGGTGGACTCCCTGAAACTCAAGGACAGGTATATTGGACCATACAGAATCCTCAAAATCCTCAGTCCTGCCGCAGTGAAGCTCCAACTCCCGGCTTCACTGCGGATCCACCCAGTCTTTCATGTGTCAAGGATCAAACCTCACCACACCTTGCCCCTCTGTGGTCCCGGACCGGCACCGCCGCCTGGATCATCGACGGGGAGCCGGCTTGGACGTCCCGCGGGGGTTCCAGTATTTGGTGGACTGGGAGGGGTATGGACCCGAAGAACACTCCTGGGTGAAGAGGAGCTTCATCCTGGATCCGGCCCTCCTGGCCGATTTCTACCGCCGTCACCCGGACAAGAATGATCGGGGCGCCAGGAGGCGCCCGTGGGGGGGGGGTCCTGTTGTGTGGGCCGCCAGAAGAGGAGGTACTGCTGGCCCACCACCAGAGGGCGCCCTGCCTGAAGTGCGGGCTTCAGGCACGAGAGGGGCGCTGCCGCCACGGACACAACCGGGACAGCTGTCAAGAGATAATGAGTGACAGCTGTCACCCATCTGCTCTACATCATCTCACTCCATAAAGACCGGACGTCATCTCCACCTGATTGCCGAGATATCATCTACCTGTGAAGGTAATATTCTCTGCTGTGTCAGAACTGTGACTTACGTGTGATCTGTTTGCAGCCGTTTTCCTGTGGAGCCTTGTCAGCTGATTGGTGGTTTATGAGAGTGCCGACGTCTTCGCCTCTCACTCCTTCCAGATAAGTGCTTTAACAGGAGCTGCACATGTGTGTGATTAGAGGTGGAGGTGACTTTCCACCTTCTGACTGTTTTTGTTGCTGGGTGTGCACACACCCATATCTCACTGTTTGTGCTCCTCGCCAGCAGTACCAGATCCGACAGTCGGGGACGGTGATCACCTGGGAATTCGGGACTTGGCGGCTCCAGTATTCACTGGGTTCTGTGGCGGTGGAAATCGTGTGGTTCCGGCTCTTCTCAGGACAGACGTCTTCTATCCTCGAGCCTGCCCACACGTCACCTTTGTGAATTGACTATAATCAGATTCTGAGATTGTCTGTATATTCGTTGGGCACATTCACAACATTAAATTGTTACCTTTTGGCTCATCTATTGACCGTTCATTTGTGCCCCTGTTGTGGGTCCGTGTCACTACACTTTCCCCAACACTGGCACCCTCCCTATTTAGCTGACCTAATTAAATTCTACGTACCGGCCCGGGATCTGCATTCTCAGGGTGCAGGACTACCCTAGGGTGAATAAGAAGTCTGTGGGTCACAGAGCTTTCAGTTATCATGCCCCTGTTCTGTGAAATGATCTCCCTGCATCAATAAAACAGATTCTGTAGAGACTTTCAAGTCCAGAGTTAAGACGCACTTATTTTCCCTTTCGTATGGCTAGCTCTATGCTTTTTTTTACTCTTTTAAATTCATTTTATTAGCAAACAGAGTGGGCTGCAGCCTCAATTTTATCTAAAGTCTGGCTGTTTTAGTGAAGCTTAGGGCTAGTGGCCCGTGATCACCTTAGTAGTTCTTGTGTTTTACTTGTTGCTTAATGACAACAAATTATACTGTATTTGTTGTCTTTCTGATGCCTGATTCTATTTTTTTCTCTCTGTTTGAGGCGCGGCTCCATCCAGAGGTGGGTGTGGTATCCCTCCTGTTCTGTACACAGCAACATTTCCTGTTTATTCGTTTTGTGAATTGTTTTGTAATTTGTGTCAGGAGCATGGTCCAAGTAGAAGTTGGAGGAGGTTATTTTATTGTCTCTATGTGTTTCCTTGTTTGTCTGTGAACAGCTTGGACCCCGCAATTTTTCATATATTGTTATGAAGTTTTTACTGAAGATTCATATCTTGATAAGCAAGAAGTGCTTCAGTTTGCAAGGTCATAGTCAAAGGACAAAGTTAGGAAAAATCTTGGAAAATTGGAAAAATCCCTGCCTTTAACATTGGAAGAATTTTCAAAAATTCATAACTCTATCAAAAAAGATCAAATGTCTTTCATATTTGACAGTGTTATGTAGGGTGGTATCCTTTATTGACTGATAACGTTTGATCCAGATCTGATCCAGATTACAGATTTTGTGACCATTTAAATTTAACATTGAAAGGCCCAGTTAATGCATATTTTACATTGTATCTGAATCAAACATGCCCCAATCACTCTCATATTTGAAAGTAAGGTGCAGACTGGCACTCACTATCACCTGACAAAATTTGGTGAGGATCTGACCTGGATTGTGAATTTTGTGGACATTTGAACTTAATACTCTAAAGCACATTTAATGTACATTTTGCATTATATCTCAATCAAAGCTATAGACACCATTTTTTTTCTACAAGAAGATCAGGCCGGGGGACCCTGCGTGCCCAGATGGAACCTACCCTGTGGGGCTATGTTCTCGACGCCTGGGAGACGTGGCGAGTCGCATGCTTTGCGCCATTCTCTGTGGGAGGACGTCGAGGATTTATTATATTTGGTTTCATAGTAGGAGGGCTGATACTTATTGGCTCATGTGCTGCCCTGACCTACCAGAAAAGACGGCTGCCGCCAAACCACGACCCCTCACTTGTCCGTCATGATTAATGAGTTGGGCAAGGCGATGCATTCTCAGACTGCGTTAACCCTTGAACTCAGACGCAAATTGGATAACATCTCGGAGCAAATGCACACCTTGCAGTGGAAAGACTTCAGAGACCGGGGAATATTCATAATTGGATCTGGATTGTTCATGTGAGACTGTAAAAGTGTTTTTCACTGCTCAACCATGAACACAGCAGGCTTATCAGCCTCTGAAGGACAAAATGTCCCATTGTTTTCCTCCAGAAGAATCTCTACAGCCTTGGTGAATATTCGGCTGCCTCCTTATCTTCTCTAACTCCAGTACACAAGGACAGAAACTGACTCACACATGGACAAAGACTGAAAGCATGCTCCACCTCCACCCTACCTCCCCTCCTGCCCCCATCACACACCCCATCCCGGCCACTGTTCACATCACCCCCCCCTTTCCCCTCTGGGGGCTGCACAGTTTAGCTGCGGCAGGTCCCCTTCCCCCCAAGCTGGAGGCGGCGTGACTCATGTTGCTGCAGCTACCACACTCTCACATTGCCTCAATTTGGAAAACGGACTGTTTCAAGTTCAGTGCACATAAGCAATGTCAAATATATATGTGTTGTCTTAATTCTGATGTGTGACATTATTACAGTAAACAAGTAATAATTGTGGATTAATTACTGTATCTTGTCTGTGGCAATTTGATTGTGGGCGTAATCTTGTTGTTATTGCACTTGCAATGACAATAAATGTCATCCATCCATCTCATACATTCAAAGTGCCTCACTCTCATTTTTCTCTTATGGATTTACCTACACCACCAAAATTGGATGGAGGTTCCAATTTTAAGCCTGTTTTTCTTCCAGTTATCAATCGGAAACTAAGTGCCAAAAAGCATAATAAATTGATAAATTGTGCATAGCAGAGATAACCAATGTACATTTTGCATTATTTCTCAATCAAAAGTGCCTCAATCACTCTCACTTGAAAAGCCGTTTTGATCTATAATTTGTATTATATTTTAGCTTATGAAAACACTTTGGCCTTGAAATCTTTTTCCAAGGTAGGAATTTGTAGAATTGGAAGCTAGTGTTGATGGAGGTTTGCACTCTACAAGCGCAGTGGTCTAGTTTTTATTACTTTATTGATTTATTTATTTGGAGTGTGGGGTTTAGGACCTTTTTATTTGTTACTTTCCTCAGAGCCCCTGCATACATAGTGCAAATTTAGTCGAATTGCGTGTGAAGTGTGCATGAAGCAGGAATCGTATGCAATGCGTGTAAAGTCCGACGGACCCATCAAACCCTCTCACGGCAGGTGTCAGCCAAATTCCATTTGACATGCATGAACATCTAACACTGCTTGCATGGCACTTAGATATTGTGTAGCCATTCATACAATTAGCACGACAACAGTCAGCAGACGATCAATGTCTCGCTGGATGTGAAATTTGTCTAAGTACCCCACCAGTGTAGCTTTGCAGACAGACACAGTGACACACTGGTGTGTGCACTGAACTGACAGGGAGTGTGGCTGCCGACAGGAGCAGCTGTGAAGATCTGTGATTCTGGATGTCATGGCTGGGGGGCACGTACTGTGACTGGACAGAGATGAACTAACAACTGTTTACTGTGACATGCATGTGTCTGCTTGCTGTCATCATGTGGACATACATAAAAACATATAATTGCTGTTGCAGTGAGCTGCAGTGATTGTGCGCACATTGACAGGCTACCCCAGGTGAAATGGACTGTCACATCATAACACGCAGTGGGCGATCTGAATATCACGTCACCCATGTGAGCTCTGTTCCACATGATGCAGTGTCTGTCCCGTGGCATGCCATCCACAAGACATGAGTGAGGCCGGCTGGACACGCCGGACCAGCATATGTGGAGGTGATAAGAGTGCCCTGCTTCTCATTCATGTCACTTCATGACTGTACTTCTGTGATCATGAGTCATCTACAGAGGAACAGGTGGCTCATACTTGTATTGTCTGCTTAATAAGAAGGATTCAATAAAATTTAGTGTTTTTATATGGTGTGTGGTTGTATTTATTTTTTTAATACAGCCATGTCCTTCTTGATATCAACCATTTTTCCCACACCTTTTACAGGACAGAGATGGTAGCTCAGTGGTAAAGTTTCTGACTGGCAATCAGAGCTTTTGGAAAGTGTAGGTTTGAATCCTGTGGGAGGCATGTATTTTTTTTTTTTTTTTTTAATTTTACAGCAGCTGCGTGATGCTCACACTGTGTTCCCGCATGCAAGAACCATCGCAGCGGCATTGTGCAGGCCTGCCCGTCATTTCGATGTTTTTATGCTTCGCTCATACGTGTTGTGAGTCACCCTGAGTTGTACTTATTTGTGCTATGTGTGAAGGGGACCTCAGTGAGGTGAGGTGTTTGAGGCTTCCATTTCCTGATTTCAACATGTCCTTGGCTGTTGCCTGAGGGAGTGTAGTAAAGCTACTTATCAAATAATGAATTGACTTATTTTGTTAAACAGCAAAAATTAAATTACTTTGAACAAACTGTGTACCATAATTTCTGGAGTATAAATGGTGAATTACCTTTTGAAAATGAAAAATAAAAATACATATTCAAGTTGCAACAGAGTATCTGTCACACTGATTTTCTGTGTTATCAGCCCTTTAATTTGGCAGGTTTTTTTGTGGCCGTGTTGTTGTTGTGTACTTGTGTATTTATTCTTTTATTATTGGAATTGTTTTATTTTTTGCTTTGATTCCTGGGAAAGCACTATATAATTTTTTGTTTTTATTGTTACTATTATTAACAAATGTGTGATTTTTCACTGTATAAGCCTCACTGGAGTGTAAGATGTAGGACCTCTCAAATTAGCAAAAAGAAATATATACAAGGAAAATATGGTGTGTAGTGTAGTTTATGCTTGCAGTCATCTGATTTCATGTCTTTATAATAAAAATTTTAATCCTTAAATTTATTCACACCTGTGCACCCAGTTTACCTGTTTACTTTATATTTTTCCCTGCAGAGTAGTTGTTTTCCTTTTAACACTTCCAAGCTTTCCCATGTAACCCAGCGTTTAACATCACAATGCTGTGAATTGTGGGTAATTCCCTTTGGCAAAGTCTGCAGAAATGTCTGCTTCCAGAACGTGCACATAAAGGGCTGAAAGTGTTTGAGAGCCAGCATGCACTTCACGATCTGACAGTGGAACAGCCCCAAACTCGCATGCACTTAGCAGGAAAGCGCTTCAGCGTCTGTGAGGACGACTGAGACGAGAATTAAACAGAGATGTCTACTGAGGGATGTGACGTCCTGCAGGAGCTCGACTCAGGATCAGTATGACTGATTTATCAGGTCACATGTGATTTCTGCACTTTAATGTATTTTACAATGTAATTGTAAGGTAGGTGTGTGTGTGTGTGTGTGTGAGACAGAGATTTATATCAGTGAAGACCTTGATGAGGAACTGATTTCTTTCTATACTTTCACTGAGATGTTTACTGGCCTATAATGACAACTGATGATCAGTTCAATATTTTATCACCAGGCTGCTGAGCTGATGCATTATACAATGAAAACATTCTGTGCACTGCACACGGGCCATTGAGCGTGTGTGTGTGTTTGTGTGCTGCTATCTTTGTGAGGATCATCGTGGGTAGAGGACCTGTTCAGTGAAGATCATTTTGTAAAATGGGGACATCCAGAGGCTGTAAAAATGCTCCTCAAAGTGATTCTTCAAAATCTGAGGTGACAAGTTGATTTTGAGAGACATCTAGAGTTTAAATGCAGTATCAGTTTATTTCTCAGTATAGCAGAAAAGGTTGTCCTCACTTTGGTGCCCATACAGGAGAGAGAGAGAGAGAGAGAGAGACTTTGGGCCGGGTTCTTGGAGTCTGGGGCCCTGTCTTCTACAAGGCATGAAGTAATGCACGGTGCACTGTGCCGTTGCCAGTTCCTGACTGATGCAGTTGTCATTTACACTCAGTGCACCAGGCACATCGGCATGCATTTTGTGCACCCATGGGTGGTGTCTTGCTCATAAAACAGGTACTGTCAGCCACAGTGTGTGTGCATGAAGCAGCAGAAAGTGATTGCACCATGGACAGATAAAAACCAGGTCTGAAGTGGAGCACAGTGTTTTTCTGCTATTTATCCGGCACAACATTCAGATGCTCCTCACATAAGCAGGTTCATGACACACATGAACTCTCTTTGTACACACATGGATACACATTCATTCATTTTCTGTACCCACTTACTCCAATCAAGGGTCACACAGTGGCTGGAGCCTATCCAAGCAGTCATAGGGTGAGAGGTGGGGTACACGCTGGACAGTACACCAGTTTATTGCAGGGCCACATAAAGACAGACAAACACATTCACACCCACAGTCACACCTACGGACAATTTAAAGTTTCCAGTCTACCGAACCTGCATGTCTTTGGATGTGGGAGGAAGCCGGAGCACCCGGAGGGAACCCACACGAACACGGGCAGAACACGCAAACCCCACACAGAAAGGCCACAGGTGAGAAGTGATCCCATGACCTTCTCGCTGTGAGGCAAGAGTGCTAACCACAAAGCCACCATGGTGCCCATGTTTAGAACACTGTCCTGTAATTATGGGTTAGTTCTGCACTAGTTAGTTAGCACCACTACTTTACTACATACAGAAACTAGAGCACTGTGCTCGTATAGTGCAAACCTCCACCATCACCAGGTTCCAATTCCACAAAAGTCCTGTTCGAAGTGTCGTTTCATAAGCTTAAATTAAATGTGATCAAATGTCAGGAGGATGTATTTAGTTCATGCACTGAATCAAATTCTGTCTTTTTTCAAAACTTTTCGTTTTCTGAATTCCTTTTCAGATAATTTTCACAGAACTCTGGTTATCTCTGCTTTGCACAATTTGTCATTGCTTTTCGACACTTGGTGGAACCTCCATCCAATTTTGGTGGTGTAGGAAATCCATAACAGGAAAATGATTGAGACCACTTTGATTGAGATTTAATGCAAAATGTACACTATATATATATATATATATATATATATATATATATATATATATATATATATATATATATATATATATATATATATATATATATATACAATACCCCAGCAACCACCTATCTACCCTACTACCCTCAGGCAGACGGTATAGGTCAATCAAAACTAGGACTAACAGACTCAGGGTCAGCTTTCTCCCCAGAGCGATCACTGCACTGAAGACGTAGAGACGGGAAGCAGAAGCGAGGATGTCGGTCCGGCTCCAATGCTAGGCTACGTAAACAGCCTCACAGGCCAGTATTACTGAGCCTCTTCCTATCCAATGGCAGATCCATCACACACAAAATGGATGAATTGGAGCTACAGATGGCCACAAACACCTTTGTGCTGAACTTCAGCATTATTTTCATCATGGAGAATTGGCTTCACCTGCTGATCTCCTACGCTGCAGTTGAGCTAGCAGGCCGCACACTACACTGGCAGGACAGAACCAGTGATTCGGGTAAGAGCAGAGGTGGGGGGCTCTGTGTTTATGTGAACCACGAGTGGTGCTGTAGCAGCAGGGTCATTGACTCTCACTGTTCTCCTCATTTAGAGGTGCTGGCAGTCTCGTGCAGACCTTTTATCTCCCAAGGGAGTTCACAGTAGTTGTTGTGTTTGCTGTTTACACCCCACCCGATAGCCACCCCTTAGCCTCTTGCTCACCTGTGTAAATAAACAGCAGCTGGCCCACCCGGATGGCGTTTGTATTGTTGCTGGTGACATCAACTGACATTTTTAAAGACTGTGTGTTGTGAACGGGGGGCGCAAATGAACGGTCAATAGATGAGCCAAAAAAGTAACAATTTAATGTTGTGAAGGTGCACAACGAATACATAGACAATCTCAGAATCTGATAACAGTCAATCCACAAAGGTGACGTGTGGGCAGGCTCGAGGATAGAAGACGTCTGTCCTGAGAAGAGCCGGAACCACACGATTTCCGCCGCCACCGAACCTGGTGAATACTGGAGCCGCCAAGTCCTGAATTCCCAGGTGATCACCGTCCCCGACTGTCGGATCTGGTACTGCTGGCGAGGAGCACAAACAGTGAGATATGGGTGTGTGCACACCCAGCAACAAAAACAGTCAGAAGGTGGAAAGTCACCTCCACCTCTAATCACACACATGTGCAGCTCCTGTTAAAGCACTTATCTGGAAGGAGTGAGAGGCGAAGACGTCGGCACTCTCATAAACCACCAATCAGCTGACAAGGCTCCACAGGAAAATGGCTGCAAACAGATCGCACGTAAGTCACAGTTCTGACACAGCAGAGAATATTACCTTCACAGGTAGATGATATCTCGGCAATCAGGTGGAGATGACGTCCGGTCTTTATGGAGTGAGATGATGTAGAGCAGATGGGTGACAGCTGTCACTCATTATCTCTTGACAGCTGTCCCGGTTGTGTCCGTGGCGGCAGCGCCCTCTCGTGCCTGAAGCCCGCACTTCAGGCAGGGCGCCCTCTGGTGGTGGGCCAGCAGTACCTCCTCTTCTGGCGGCCCACACAACAGGACCCCCCCCCAACGGGCGCCTCGTGGCGCCCGATCATTCTTGTCCGGGTGACGGCGGTAGAAATCGGCCAGGAGGGCCGGATCCAGGATGAAGCTCCTCTTCACCCAGGAGTGTTCTTCGGGTCCATACCCCTCCCAGTCCACCAAATACTGGAACCCCCGGCCCATCCGACGGACGTCCAGGAGCCGGCGCACCGTCCAAGCCGGCTCCCCGTCGATGATCCAGGCGGCGGTGCCGGTCCGGGAGCACAGAGGGGCGAGGTGTGGTGAGGTTTGATCCTTGACACATGAAAGACTGGGTGGATCCGCAGTGAAGCCGGGAGTTGGAGCTTCACTGCGGCAGGACTGAGGATTTTGAGGATTCTGTATGGTCCAATATACCTGTCCACACCTCCTGCCCGGGCTGGTAAGCAGGGGCCGGGGATCGCCGGCGGTCCGCATGGGTCTTCGCCCTCGTCCGGGCCTTCAACAAGGCAGAACGGGCGGCGCGCCACACCCGACGGCACTTCCGCAGGTGGGCCTGGACCGAGGGCACACCGACCTCTCCCTCCACCACGGGAAACAATGGGGGCTGATACCCCAAACACACCTCAAACGGGGAGAGGCCGGTGGCAGAGGACACCTGGCTGTTATGCGCATACTCGATCCAGGCCAGATGTTCACTCCAGGCCGTTGGGTGTGCGGACGTCACACAGCGCAGGGCTTGCTCCAATTCCTGATTGGCCCGTTCTGCCTGTCTATTGGTCTGCGGGTGATACCCGGACGAGACTGTCGCCAGCTGCGCCGTCACGGGGTTCACAACATCCTCATGAGACGTTCCCAATTCGGGGAGTTTCATAATTTGCTGCAGGATGACGGCCGCTTTAATCGTTACTTGCACCTCTCCAGGACCCAGTTTGAGGACCTCCTGTCCTGTTTGCGCATGCACATAATAAATATATATATATATATATATATATATATATATATATATATATATATATATATATATATTTACATGTAAAAGTAAGTCCCTTCGGCTGCTCCCTTGTTTGCACTCGGGGTCACCACAGCAAATCCAAGGTGGATCTGCATGTTGAATTGGCACAGGTTTTACACCGGATGCCCTTCCTGACGCAACTCCACATTACATGAAGAAATGTGGCAGAGGTGGGATTTGAACCTGGAGCTTCTGAACTGAAACCAAGCGCATTAACCACTTGGCCACCACCCCTGCATATATATATTTACATGTGAACAATTAAAAAAAAACTGGCTGCTGCCGCTGCTGTGGTGCTGCTGCTCGCTCTCCCCTCAGACTCTGTCATAATTGTGTTATAAACCAGTCACCATTTGTTTTATTATACATCTGTGTAGTTAATAAATAAAATAATCTTCATGGATGATTTGTTAAAAAAAAAAAAAAATGGCTGCTGCTGCTGCTGCTCGCTCTCCCCTCAAACTCTGTCATAATTGTGAAATAAAGGACAAAAGGGACATAAGTCCTGCTAATAGGCTGGCTGCCAAAGACAGGACATGTTCACATCGGGTATTAACTCCAGACATCTCCACGTCACTACATATCCAGTCTCTGATTGGTCATTGTGACGCGACAAGATGAAAAAGTTCAGATTTTTCAACTTGGGGAGGAGGGCAATGCGACGCAATAACGTGCCACAAACGCGCCAATTGCTCAAAATCACTTCATTCGCGTCCATCGCGTCGCATGGCTTGATCTCTTGTGGTGCTACAACGCGTCCTTCCATAGGGATTAAATTATAAATGGTAAATGAACTGCATTTATATAGTGCTTTTCCATCTGCATTAGACACTCAAAGTGCTTTACAATTATGCCTCACATTCACCCCGATGTCAGGGTGCTGCCATACAAGGTGCTCACTACACACCGGGAGCAATAGGGGCTTAAAGACCTTGCCCAAGGGCCCTTAGTGATTCAGAAACTTGTTCATAAGTGCGTCTGGACACCGGTGATGGCTGCTCTCCCAGTCTGTGCTGCGAGCTTCTCCATCAGTGCACAAACTTCTCTCTGGTGATGCATTTTCTTCTTCTTTGTGTTTTTTGTGGATTACAGTTAATAACATATCAGGTGGATTGGTGGTAGTAAAACATAACCTAATTAAATGTTAATGTTATTGAATAAGCCTGTGGCAAGCTCTCTCGCTCCGGCGTAAAGCACTGTTTACCATATCAATGGAGCGAGGGGGGAAGGGCTGCTCCTCAGAGTGTAAATGGGTCAAAGTGTCAAAGCTGCTTTCAGAGCGGGACAGAACACTCCAAAACACTGTAGAAGTATAAAGCCCCTTTCACACCGGGGCTGCTTCCAGTTGCGTCGTGTGTCGTCATGACGATGCCGTGTGGAAGCAACTCAGTGCTGAGATGATGTAACTTGACGCCACAACAGCATGAGGGACGCAAAGGACGAAGCAAATCGGACACCAAAAATTAAACATGTTTAATTTTTGTTTGCGTCCTGTGTTCGACACAGAAATTAACAGGTTCTAGCGCAAGTCAGAGCAACAGGACGGTACTCAATGTGACTGGAAGCTACACCCTCACAACACAACGTTACCCGAGACCAGTTTATGATTCCTGCTGTGTTCCATTGTTCCCACAGTATAAATCAGGCAGGATTGTTTTTATACCGTGTACACAATGCAGGAAAAAGCACACTCAAATAAGAGCAGCTGCTCCTCCTTGCTCCTGCTCCTTTGTGAAAGAAGACTCTCACAAAAAAAATCCATAAGTCCTGCTCACAGACTGATTGCCAGAGATAGGACATGTCCACATCCAGTAAAAAGTCCGGACATCTCCAGTCCACTCACAGATGATTCGTTCATGCATGCACATGTGAACAATTAAAAAAAAAACTGTCTGGCTGTAGGAAGTTAGTTCCTTGTTCTCCCCTCAAACTCTCTCATCACTGTGTTAAAAAAAAACAAAAAAAGGACATAACTCCTGCTCACAGACTGATTGCCAGAGACAGGACATGTCCACATCAAAAATAACGCCAGACATCTCCACATTTACTCACGGACAGTTCATTTGTGAGCACACACACACGCATCTCATGGTCAAAGGAGGAAAGATAAAATATAACAGAACTCAGATTGCAGATCTGCAGCTCAGCACAAGAACAAATATAAACTAGAAGAGGAACCAGAGTGCACAGTCTGTCTGCAGCCAAACTGTGCACTCTGATTCCTCTGTGCAGAGAACTTGCAGGCTGTGTCCTCACCTCCTCTCTGCCCCCTGCTGCGTGCACCTGATGCAGACATTCCTGCGTCGTCATGACGCAACAGGAAGCAACTCGAAGTGGGCCTGGTGTGAAAGGGGCTTAAAGCCTGGGTCTCACCGAATATTGAAGGATGAATAATGAGCCCTGCAGCATGTTTTCTTTGCTACCAGAGGGTTTCTTCAACTATCGTGGGAGTTTCATGGCTCTGAGTGGCTCTTAGAGACATTATCTTCAGTTAACAAGGCTCCTCTCTGAGTGTGACGCTAATCAAGAAGTTCAAAATTTAGCAACAACAGTGTGGCGCAGTTTGTGTACGAGTTACTGCAACGACTTAGAGGCGTGTGTGGTGCTTACGAGGCTGCTAAAAGTCCATTATCCGTGTGCCTGGCAGCTACACAGGACCTGAGAGGCTGTTTTTGGAGCAGCTGCCCTCTTGTGCACACAATTCCACCTGCTCTGTGTGCTGTACGCTGTGTATATAAAATAATTATTTTGTAGTGGATTAATCATTTTCTGCCCATTCCCTTCTGGAATCACAGAGGACTGTTTCATCTGGACACTTTTTTTCCTCTCTTTCCTGCTCCATGTGGAATGTATTTTGAACAGCTTAAGGTAACTATTTTTAATGTTTTTTATTGCTTGATAAAACAGTTCCGAGCTGTAGAAGTAAATCTATAGTTGTTAATGGATCACATGAGCTCTGCTGTATGTGCGCACTGAGGCAGTGACTCATCATGCTCCAAAGGAGCATTTAGGCAGAACGCCAGCTCACGAAAGAGTGATTTTTCAGTCAGTATTGGACGAACACAAAGCAGCGCCGAGCTGTGCGGCAACACAGAAGGAGAAGCGCGCAAAAGACTGATTTTGAAGACATAACACAAAGTTAAAAGTTGTATCATGGTGACTTGTAAGCTGCAGAAGAAGAAGAAGAAGAAGAAGAAGAAAAAAAAAATAAAATATATATATATATATCAATTCAATCAATCAATTTTTTTTTTTATATAGCGCCAAATCACAACAAACAGTTGCCCCAAGGCGCCCATATATATATATATATATATAAATAAAACACCTCTAAGAGACAGAATCCTGTTTGTGTCACGTATAAAACGACATCTCTGCAGTTTGCTCTGACAACCCCGCCCACATTGCGGAGATTCTATATGTAGTGGAAAAAGACATGCCTGGAACCAAACCAAGTAGAGTCAAGCCGAGTAGTGCTGGATCTGTGTAGTGGAAAAGGGCCTTATGTCCCTTGTCAACCCTGTAGACCACAGCTCTTCAACTCATTCTAGAAAAGGCTGAGAGGGTGCAGGTTTTCTTTGCAACCATACACTCCACCAGGTGATGTCACTGATTAACATCACTTTCAGCAGATGGATGCAGCCCTTTCTGGAATGAGTTGAATACCCCTGCTGTCGACCATGGGTGCTGTAATCAGTATCCCTATTAGTCTATGAGCCAGTCACCAGTTTAGACGTAATCAGTATCATGTAAAGGTGAGGAAACTGCACTTAGAATTCAGTCTCTGTACCATGGCCTACCCAAAAATGTATGATAACCATCCCAGGGTGGTAGTTATAGCCAGGTAGGGGTCCAAATTACACAGAGGTCAATATATAAAAATGCTCCAGTTATGTTGAAAACTACACCAGACTCTTTGTCTGATCATAACAATTCCAAAAACGTATAATTTGGACTTTCTGTGACTGAATGTTCTGGCGTTATGTGGTAAAAACAACACAAATGGTGACTAGGGAAGGGTATCGAGAACCGGTTCTTTTCAGGTATCATTAAGAAATTATTTGATCCACCGACATCAATAACCTTTTTGCTTAACAATTCCCTTATTGGTCCTTCAGAGTGGCTGTTGTTTTTGGGGGTGTTTGTCAGGAAAATGATAATTTCTCTACATTGATTACAGAACCTGCAGCGGGTCAGTAATAAACTTTTCTGCAGAGCGGCTTTGCTTTGAACCTTGAAACAATCGAAGCAGTGCTGCTTCATTGAGTCATTGTTTTATTTCACTTTATCTTAATTTTTCCCTGCTAAAATCCTAAAGACCATATGTCTGTGAGTAATATTTACCTTTTTTTAAAGTTAAACTGACCTGTTATGGTCTTCTGAAACAGTTGATAGATGTATTTTATAACTTAAAAAATTGGGCCGATGCTAACACGTTAGCGTGTCTATGGAGTTTTCAATGTTAAAGTTAGCA
Organism: Thalassophryne amazonica; assembly: GCF_902500255.1. Lineage (NCBI taxonomy): Eukaryota > Metazoa > Chordata > Actinopteri > Batrachoidiformes > Batrachoididae > Thalassophryne > Thalassophryne amazonica. The sequence continues at coordinate 144,218,385 of NC_047105.1, read as the reverse complement.
TTAAGCTGTTCGCATCTCAGTAATTTGTGTGCATTCCTTTTCTGTATAATAATTAATAATAATAGCAACAGCAACAATACTAGTAATAATATGTCATAATAACTAATAATGCTACAATAAAAGTTTAGATAAAGAGACAAAAAGAACCTGATGAAACAAAACACAATGGAAAAGATTAAACCAACTAACAATGAACATAAATAAAGAAAGAAAGAAATAACTGTTTCCTGTGAACACCTAGTGACTCTTACACCTCCACTTCATCCCTGTATTATTTAAGTTTAATGACAGTTTGTTTTGGTCAAACCATATTTTCAATGTGTTAATTTCTTCAGTGATTTCCTCCAGAACTATCTGACAAACTAGAAAACTGCTGCATCCTAGTAAGAGCAGAATACTACTGGAATGAATCTGAATAAGGAAAGTTGGGTTTTTTCTCACTAAATGGATGCTGCACTCACTGCAGTTTATCGTCTGGAATAGTCCCAGATTGCATTTCAGAGCTTCTGGAATTCAAATATTTTCATGCAGGTGGTGTTGGGGGTAAATTTGGTTTCAGCTTTTTTTTTTTTTCACCACTTTCATATGTCAATCGTGAGTCACTTTTGTGCAGATTAAAGTCACAAACTGGTACTCCTGTCTTGTTGGGAGAAAGAAACGAGAATCGTCCTCCGTTCTGTTCACACAGCTCCAAACGTTGCGCGGCTCTCTGCCGAGTCAAGTTAGAACGATAGAATCCAGTCGGAATTAATAACTTCAAAGAGAAACACCGTTTAAATCAAATGACGCCTCTTTCCAAACGTTGTAATACAAACAAACTGCAATCAATCAAAACGTTTTTTTCCTCCCAAAATGAGACATCCTGCGTTGACGTGCAGCAGTCAGCTGAGCTCAGCTCAGAGGTACGGAGAGACATTCATGCCAAAATGTCTGAAAGGAAATGCTTTAGACAAAAACTACAGATTTTATTTAGTTTCATTTATGTCCAGAGATCAGGGATCCAGTGACCAATTTAAAATGTTGTTGACATAGAAAACCTGTAACGCCTACTTTTAGTACACAGAAAATTCACAAGAGGTATCGATAAGGGAATCAACAAGGAATCAGATTGATAAGCAGAATTGATAATGGCATTGATATTGATAAACTCTTATCAGTACCCATCCCTAATGGTGACAAAGGTCAATTTCAGTTTGTACAGCGGCCAAAAGTTCAAAAAAGTCAAAAGTTGCTCCAATTTCAGGGAAAAAAAAAAAAAAATATATATATATATATATATATATATATATATATATATATATATATATATATATATATATATATATATATATATATATATATGCGTTATTAGTTGAAATTAAAGGATTAATAAATTAAATAGTTTTGACTGTGCTGAATGTTTGGTCTCCAAAGTAAAGTTAAAAGTCAAATAAGGTCGATGTACATTGGATTCTATGATATGTGACATGCAACATGATAACTTAGCATGACACATGGTTCAGACTATTCTTTTTTAGAAACATATTAATCCAAAAAAATAATTTACATAATTTTTACTTAAATTGAGACACCTTTAACTTTTGACCCCTGTACAAACTGAAACTGACCTTTCTCACCATTTTTGCTATTTTTACCCCATAACTCCAGAACATTCAGTCATAGATATTCCAAACTTTACCTTTTTGGAATTGTTATATGAGACAAATAATATGACATCGCTTTCTATATGATTGGACCATGTTTAAATTTTGAACCACCTGTAATTCTTCATTGACCCCTACCTGCCAATAACAACCACCCTGGGATGGTTATCATACATTTTTCTGTGGACTATGGTACACTGAGGCTGGAATCTAAGTGTTGTTTTGTCACCTTAAGTGGTACCGAAAATCTGCTTGGCCCATGGACTATATATACAGATTTTTGAGACCGTGACCGACATCTGGGGTAGGTACAAAGATATTGTCAAATGAAAGCCTATCATGCCAAAAACAAAATTCTTTTTACACAAGTGTAAATTTCTTCGTATTACTGAGAACTGCTGGCCCAAAATGTTAACATGCATCAAGCATGTTATTAAAAAAATAATAATTAAATAAGAACACAGAAAGCATGCAACTGACTTTTAATGAATACTTTCATAAGTATTGATGGATTTTTTTTTATTATTATTAACTAAGCAAAGAAATGGTGATTGGTTCCTCCATTTCACCATTGCTGCCGTCCTCATCAGGATCTTCTTCACTGTCATCATTACCTAAAGTATTGCATCCAGTGATGTTATGACAAATCATTCCTGGCACATTTGCACAGATCTGTGCACAGAACATTGTTTGCAGACATGTACAAATCTTAGCATCTCAGCATTTAGTTTGTTTTTACAATTACCAGTGCAATACACAAGTTTCATTACACAATCATGCAACCATACTTACCATGAAATGAATTAGCCACAAGATATCTTAGGGACCTCATAGTACCATATCACCCCAATAGAGCGCTTCGCTCTCAGACTGCAGGCTTACTTGTAGTTCCTAGGGTTTGTAAGAGTAGAATGGGAGGCAGAGCCTTCAGCTTTCAGGCTCCTCTCCTGTGGAACCAGCTCCCAATTCAGATCAGGGAGACAGACACCCTCTCTACTTTTAAGATTAGGCTTAAAACTTTCCTTTTTGCTAAAGCTTGTAGTTAGGGCTGGATCAGGTGACCCTGAACCATCCCTTAGTTATGCTGCTATAGACGTAGACTGCTGGGGGGTTCCCATGATGCACTGAGTGTTTCTTTCTCTTTTTGCTCTGTATGCACCACTCTCTCCCTCAGCCCCAACCAGTCCCAGCAGAAGACTGCCCCTCCCTGAGCCTGGTTCTGCTGGAGGTTTCTTCCTGTTAAAAGGGAGTTTTTCCTTCCCACTGTCGCCAAGTGCTTGCTCATAGGGGGTCGTTTTGACCGTTGGGGTTTTTCCGTAATTATTGTATGGCCTTGCCTTACAATATAAAGCGCCTTGGGGCAACTGTTTGTTGTGATTTGGCGCTATATAAATAAAATTGATTGATTGATTGATTGAAGATATGATATTCAAATTATGTAGTTGCTGAGCAGTAAAAACAAAACAAAACCAAAAAATTAGCCAGAGGTTCCCTGTGCGGCAAAGCATCTAGAATCACAATTACCATGAGTTCAAATGGTGATGAGATGTGGTATTCCAATCATGTAGTTGCTGGAGAATAAGTGCATATCAATAATTAAAAAAAATGAATGAATGAATAAAGGCCAGAGGTTCTCCTACGTGTCTAACAGGAATTCATAAAAAAATCACTGTAGTATTAATATGAATTAGAACTGTCAGATCATTAGAAATGATCAGGCTGTGTGTGATCACGATCGTGTTTCATGATGTCGATCGATGCATCAAGTACTGGTTTGTTCTTCTTTCTTGCATGTCAACGGGTCATACATATGTAACCAGTAACAGAATTTAAGCAGACAAAAACAACATAGTAATTGTTCTGGTTTTGTATCACTATGATCAACCCCTTATATTAATACTTCATAATCTTCAAAAACAGCCTCCCAAGTAGACAAAGGCAGCGCTACACAGCCAGTGAGTCACAGCGTTTGATTCATCACATATGAAATATAAGTTCACATGAAATGAAACACGAAGCTTTCCTGTGTTCAGAAGCTGCAGTTTCTGTTTTACACTGATGCTCTTTGAAGTTCTTTCAGTCTGTTCTCAGTTGGTGAAGCGTGAGCAGCATGTTTTCTGTAATCCACCATCGTCTGGTATTGGAGGTTTACCATAATTATTATTACCATTAATATTACTGAAATCTGCCAACACGGCCGGGTGTTCAGCAACGTAACTCACTTCCAAAGTTTTCTATTTTGTAATTTATTCTACATATGTGGACATGTCTTCTCTGAAAATGGTACTACTTTACACATTTGGACAGGAAGATACACATAAAAACACTTTTTCTTCATCACAAGGCAACATCATCTTGACTGTAGGCAGCTACGTTATACCAACACCTCACCGAACCGCAGTGTTACGCCGATTCTCATTGGCCAATCAATGGAACACATCTCCCGATTGGTAGTTCCATTGACGCTTAAAGAATATGTTTAACATCTAAATAATGAATTAAAAATCAAAATTACTCATTAATGTACCCAGGTGTTGCGGGTATCCTGTAATATTCTCCATCAACTATACTAAAATTCAATCAATCAATGAATCATTTTTATTTATATAGCGCCAAATCACAAGAAACAGTTGCCCCAAGGCGCTTTATATTGTAAGGCAAGGCCATACAATAATTACGTAAAAACCCCAACGGTCAAAACGACCCCCTGTGAGCAAGCACTTGGCGACAGTGGGAAGGAAAAACTCCCTTTTAACAGGAAGAAACCTCCAACATCACACAATAAATAAAGATTATTATCAAAAATAATAATAGCAATATCAATAATCTAAAATAGCATTAAAAGTAATGTTCATTTTTTAAGTAGGGTAGATTTCTTCATACATATCTGCATTTCAACCGGGACAAAAGACAACAAATAAATATAAACACTTCTCATCATCACAACAGAAAATGAGACGATGACTGCAATGTGTCTCTTACAGTATATTTGCAACACTCACATTTCATTTACTTTTGACGGTTATTTTTCAGTCAACACACATGTAGTCATGTGGTATAAACTCCAAGATGAAAGACTTTTTAAATTGAATCATTTCAGCATTTAATTGTTCTCCTCTTTGATTATGTCACTTATTTGAATGTTGCAATTACTACAGTCATAACAAAAACGTGAACTTGAATATTTTAGTGACTGTGAATGCTGTAAAATTATACACAGTAGGGACGAGGCTTATTCTACCTGTGCAAGCAAAAAGTGTCTCATTGACTGAACTTTTCACTTCATATAGGAGGTGCATTGAAACTGAAAATGAAAGTGAAGCTCCTCCTCCCAGCAGACTGACCTCTGTCCCAAAACTCCACTGGTTCTTCTGCTTTTTGCAGCTGATCTTCTGTTCATTTTCTGAGTGCTAACAGTGCCAAAATAAATTTTTACCAGGAACACTTTTCACAAATATGGTGGTTGTCTGACTTTTTCAGCATCCAGTACAGAAACCTGGTAATGTAGAAAACTCCACCCCCTTTGCGCAATTGAATAAGGCAAAATGAGCTTTTGTCGTGTCTGACGTGAAAGTCTGTCTATATGATACTAAGTGATACAGAGTCGTACCAGTGGTACCCGAGGATCCGCCACACAGACCTCGTACCAAAGACATCCGCTCATCACCTTCGATCACTGGTAAGTGTTCAAGTCTTACAAACCTAAACCCTAAAGACTTGGACCTTCGATCTCCTGCAAAGACACCAAATACCCCCGGTCCAGTGACCTCATGACTGTGTAAAGTCTTCCCAGATATCTCTTCACAATGATGTCATAACTAATTATGCATAAAAAGTGATGATGCTCTCAAACATGTAATCAAATAAATGACAACATAATTGTGTTAATGTAACTTCATATTAAGTGCGAACGATTTTAAAGCTGAGTCTCAAAGTTTTACTGCCCACATTAACCTCGTCCAAGGTCTGTGGCCAGGCCTTGTTCAAGATATGCAATCTGAAGCATAAAATATACGATACAACCCTTTCAATGAAATATGTTCACCATTCCGAGTAATTACAAGTGGTTAGCAGCTCTCACAGTGGGCTGGCTGCGACACACGGAGGTCAGAGTGATCAGCTGATGAATGGACTCCAGCACTCCACCCGCTCTCTAAAGAGGTCTTTCCCTATTCAAAATATCAGCTTTTGCACAGACAGGCTGCTTCTTTTTTCTTATAAACTCACACACAGATGCACTTGAATAGAATTTAATTTCATCCTTCCACAATGTTAAAGCTGCGTGTCGACACAAGAGGCCAATCTGGAGACGTTTGTCCATTCAGCGGCAGTCACCATCGCAGCCTTTGTGCTGCAGCCTCAAAGTACATAAAAGATTGGAAACCGATATTTTCTGAAGCTGTTTCACTTTCAAGACAAAACCATTTCATTATCACAGCTGGAAATGATAGGTTTTTTAAATCTGAAAATTGTTTTTTTTTTTTTATCTGAAAATTCAATTACAGCAGCCACATATTCAGAGGTTTTGAGAAAAAGATTGAAAAGAACAGGAGTGTTTATTTTTTAAGCATTCATGTTATTTATTTATTTATTTATTTATTTTTGGACATGAACCAATTGTGGTTTGGAAGAAGTTGTGAGCTTTAATCACTTCATATTTTGAAGTAGAAAAAGAATAATTTTCTGCACTGCACATGTTACATAATTTCTCTTTAGCAGTGTTTTAAAATTGTTGAGACTGTCTTAGTTTCTTCTGTGATTTGGACCTGCTGCTTGCCACACACACAAACAGGATCTCACTCACGATTTTAACACTGACACAAACTGTGACCCATGCATGACGAACATCTGGAGAGAGTTCAAAATGTGAGTGATAGCATTACACAAATAAAATGCCATAACTCCTACATTTAATTCCAGTGAATAACACACATCACATATGAATGACATTATCAATAAATAATAAAAATATAAAATACCATTGCTAGATGTGATAGTGGGCCATAGTTATCCAGAGTGACTGTTCAGTTCTAAACCACATGTTTAAACCCTCTGGGGTCCTATACGACAGCGCCATACAAGTTTTATAAAATGATAACACAGTTCTTTAATGATATTAGATAGAAACATACGTTTTTGCTGAAAAGTACACTCCTCTGGCTTTCGATTCAGCCGTCCTCCATGCTCTTGTAGTCCTCACAGAAGCTGTGTGATGACGTGCACAATGTAAGTGTCCAGTCAGAATTGGTTCATCGGTCACATGGGTTTTCCAATATTCAGTCAGAGGCAGATTTACCTCACGTGGTAAACCAAAGATTTTATTAGGAGCAATGTCTACTAGTTGGCCCATTGAATATCCCTTTGGCTGCTGGCTCCAATGCGCCCTGTGACATTACGCATAGTGATCAGTGAAAGATGATCAGCGTGAAGCCCCTGTCACAGTGGCATATTCATAGAGTCTGCTCATTGCAGCATTGTGTTTCATTTAAATATGCCCAAAATAACACGTACTCAGCCTTTAACAGTGTTCGTTCATACTTGCAGCTGAGTGTGTTCGCATTTTAATGTGTCACACAGTCGCATGTGCATGCCGCACCATTTCAGTGCTATTTCTGCCTCTGGTGAAGTGGGCTCTGTTCTCTACTGCATGGTGTGGTGCGGCTCAAAAACAGGTCATTTAAACATATTATTATTATTTTATTAAGTTTTTTTTTATGCAGCGAGTTATTTTAGAGTCACAGCTCTTTTCAGCTTTGATCAGACTGATCGATCAGGGCGTTTGATGAGCGCACTGACATGCAGGGAATGTGCGTTTATTTTAAGAGTCACAGCTCTTTTCAGCTTTGATCAGACTGATCGACTCAGTCGTCTGATGGCACAACCAACATGCAGCGAATGCCGTTTATTTTAAAGAGTCACAGCTGTGATTAGACACACACACACAGAGAGAGAGAGAGACAGACAGAGACAGAGAGAAACACACACACACACACAGAGAGAGAGAGAGAGAGAGAGAGCACTTTTATGAAATGATGCGACACAGTGAAACAGTCCTCATATAATTAGTCCAGTATGATAAAGTGAAGCAACGATCTTGCAGTATTTATAGCTCCAGAAGAACAACAGGGAGATGTAAAGTGGTGCACAGCACCGTGTTGAAGCGTGGGCGGGCTCACAATAGCGGACAGTAGCACGGCACTGCGTGTATTTGCGTGAAGGCTCCATGCTGTGCTGTATGCCGAAGAAAATTAAGCAGGTTTAATTTCTTCCATCCTACGCGCGTAGCCCTCAACATACTGCTACGTATTGAGAAAAAACTCCACGTGAAGTGGGTGGAGAGCTGCTCATTACAGCGTAGACGATACGCTGTAGTGAGCAGCTCTACAAATATCAATCAATCAATCAATTTTTTTATATAGCGCCAAATCACAACAAACAGTTGCCCCAAGGCACTTTATATTGTAAGGCAAGGCCATACAATAATTATGTAAAACCCCAACGGTCAAAACGACCCCCTGTGAGCAAGCACTTGGCTACAGTGGGAAGGAAAAACTCCCTTTTAACAGGAAGAAACCTCCAGCAGAACCAGGCTCAGGGAGGGGCAGTCTTCTGCTGGGACTGGTTGGGGCTGAGGGAGAGAACCAGGAAAAAGACATGCTGTGGAGGGGAGCAGAGATCAATCACTAATGATTAAATGCAGAGTGGTGCATACAGAGCAAAAAGAGAAAGAAACAGTGCATCATGGGAACCCCCCAGCAGTCTACGTCTATAGCAGCATAACTAAGGGATGGTTCAGGGTCACCTGATCCAGCCCTAACTATAAGCTTTAGCAAAAAGGAAAGTTTTAAGCCTAATCTTAAAAGTAGAGAGGGTGTCTGTCTCCCTGATCTGAATTGGGAGCTGGTTCCACAGGAGAGGAGCCTGAAAGCTGAAGGCTCTGCCTCCCATTCTACTCTTACAAACCCTAGGAACTACAAGTAAGCCTGCAGTCTGAGAGCGAAGCGCTCTATTGGGGTGATATGGTACTACGAGGTCCCTAAGATAAGATGGGACCTGATTATTCAAAATATGCCACTGCGACAGGCCCTTAAGCTCTCCCTCCATCATAAAGCACCGTTTACCATATCAATGGAAGGAGGGGGGCGGGGCACGCTCCTCAGTGTGAAAGGCCCTCTGTAAGTGTGAAAGCTTTTCACTGCAGGCACTCAACAGTCAATTTAGAAGTAGAAGTTTGTGACGTGACCTTTGTGTAATAGCAGACAGAAATTGCTTTGAGATGAAGCCCACCAAAATGCATAGACCATTTTGTATATATTGTTCAAAATGTGCATTTGTGTTTATTATTAGAACCTTTATTTAGTAAATTCTTTCGTACAAGATCCCAAACTACCTTTATAAAATGTCAAAATAGTTGTTTTTTATAGTTTGCTGTGTGTTTTGAATAGATGTGTGTGAAAATTATTTTCCGCTTTATTTTTTCCTTTTTTATTTATGATTGTAAACCTTTATTGCACTTATAAAACACCACTATGAGCCCCCGTTATTTTCGCTGCTCAAATTTTGATTTGAGATTTGACCTTAAAGATGGCATTATGTTGACATCACTGCAGCACAGATTCTTCTGGAACAGCTGCAACAATAAATAATTGCCAACGTATTGTGTTATTTGAAATGTCAACATGTCAAACTTGTGTGTGCATTTATGCACTCAGTACTTGGTTGGAGCTTCTTCTTGACAATACCCAGAGAGAATGTATGAATGCCTATGAGCACAGTCAAGTACAGTAATACCAGTAATACCAGGTACGAGTAGTTTTGTCACTGTGGGCAGGTGCCAAGACCTGCTGGAAAAAGATCTCACCATTGCCATTAAACATCTGCAGGTGAAAGCATGAAGTTCTCCAGATTCTGGGACCTTGATTTCCAAATGAAATGCAAAATTACATCCAAAAAGAGGACTTCGCACCACCGAGCACCATCCAGTTCTTTATCTCCTTTGAACAAGGAAGATGCTTTCTGGTTCAGGAGCATCTTCACCCTTAGAATGAGACGCTTGTAGCTCATTTCCTGTGCACACCTGAATGCGGTACCTCTTGATGCACTGACCCCAGCATCAGTCCACTCCTTGTGAAGATCCCACATGTTTCACAATCTTCTCAAGGCTGTGGTCATTCCTGTTGCTTGTACTTTTCCGGCCACATTTTTCCCTTCCAGACAACTTTCCATGGATGCAGCTTGAATTTTTGACCCCTGTACAAACTGAAATTGACCTTTGTCACCATCCTTGCTGTTTTTACCCCATAACTCCATAATGTTTATTCACAGATAGTCCAAACTATACCTTTCTGGAATCTGTGTTCAGACAAATATGGCGTAGATTTCAATACGATTGGAGCATCTTTAAAATTTGAACCCTGTGTAATTCTTCAGGGCAGCACTGTGGCTTAGTGGTTAGCACTGTTACCTCACACTAAGGTTTTCTGTGTGGAGTTTGCATGTTCTCTCTGTGTTTGCATGGGTTCTCTCCATGTGCTCCGGCTTCCCCCCATATCCAAAGATACACAGGTTAGGTGGATTGGAAAATTTAAATTGTCTGTCGGTGTGCATGCGGGTGTGACTGTTTGTCTACATGTGGCCCTACGAGTGGTGTCCCGTCCAGGCTGTACCCCGCCTCACACCCTATGACTGCTGGGATAGGATTCAGCCCCCCCAACCCTTAATTGGAGTAAGCGGTTGAAGATGTGTGTGTGTGTGTGTGTGTGTGTGTGTGTGTGTGTGTGTGTGTGTGTGTGTGGTGTGTGTGTGTGTGTGTGTGTGTGTGTGTGTGTGTGTGTGTGTGTGTGTGAAATTCTTCAATTGACCCCTGGGGGTCTATTGAAAATTCAAGTGACCAGTCCATTTATTCCACAGACTAATATCTAAGGAGTATTTGTGCTGAATTTGGTGCTTTAATCACCATTTGAAGGATTCCTCTGTAAATATTTATTTGCTTCACCAATTCAAAGACACAGAGGACAAAGAATGCTTCTAATCAACTTTGACATTGCAACACTGTAGCTCTGTGTGTGTGTGTGTGTGTGTGTGTGTGTGTGTGTGTGTGTGTGTGTGTGTGTGTGTGTGTGTGTGTGTGTGTGTGTGTGTGTGTGTGTGTGTGTGTGTGTGTATGATTAAAAGATTGGCAGCCTTCGATTGGACTTTCCATTCAGGGTGCTCGGTGTGATGCATTATATGGTTACTCTTGGTGATTGCGTCAGTGGGTGCGTGTCTAATGCAGGAACAAACCGGCTCATACGCTGGTGAAATACATCGATTTCATGCACTCACAGCAATTATACCGTTTCTGCACCTCCCAAGAAGTCCTTGAGTAGCCTTGGCATCCATGGAGGACTTGCGTGATAATATCTATCCAGTGTGTATCAGGTAAGCTGGTACTGTGCTCAGCAGTGACTAAAAATAGGTTTTTCATTCTAATCTCAGTACGACTGGCTTCAGATTTTATGTTGCTGCTCCAAACTCTGTTTTTAATAACAAGCTATTTTGACATGCATTTGCTTTAAACACACAAAAATCCAGTGACACGTATGCTGGAGGTGGATTTTGGAGACATTTCTGAATGAGACTGACTGTGTGTTAAGTCACTGAGCTTGATGATGGTTGACCAGTAAAGATTGTTTGCATTACCAGGAAACCAGCACGGGTTGAGATGGGAGTTAAACTCCAGGGCTGCACATTCCTGGAGCTTTCCATGCCTACATGATATTACAAATATTTTCCAACATGGCATCAACAGAAGCGGCTGCATATTGATAGGTTTTTACAGTGAGTTGCTGATGCATTGTGCAGTGAGCCTCATTGTTCATCCTGATAAGGATGAACCCCACAGTAGAGGGCTACATTTGCATTGGGTCCCTCAGGTCCCGTGCGAACAATGCAAATCTCCAGTGCATGACTCTAGCTGCCTCTTCTCCCCGCACTATGAGCTGTGTTGCCTGTTAACAAGGAGGTCAGGGTTCTAAGGGACTTTCCTCCTCTAGACACAGAGTTTAACACACCAACAACTTCTCATTGTCCCCCAGTGATGCCTACTTATGTTTAGTATTGCATTTCATGCAGGCAAAGTCCCCTTCTTGTTCAAAGTGGGCCCGCACCGCTCCAGCTCCCAGCTACTGATGGGAATCAAAGATTTAAATCTGCTTGACCACAGACTCTGACAACATAATGATGTGTTTACACATAGACACAATGCTTGAAAATATAATTTTCCCATCATTCATGGCACATTCGTGACATTCATAATTTGACTTAATGCATCTGAATACATTCTCTAACAGCATGTGTCAATTTGTGACATTTGTGGACCATGTTTTTGGCTGCCACAAGATCTTCTACAAATTTAACAAATAACCCAGAGTCCTGGAGTTCACAGCTGAGTCCATCGATACATGGCAGTTAGCGGTGATCTGTAATAGAGCATGACCGCCTTCGTAGTGTATTCGTAATGGTTCTTGGAACCCACACTGTTCAAATGGACAAGAAAGCTGTCATGAACTGACACGATTGTCACTCGGTGTCACGTATCATTGTGCCCCACCAGGAATCACTGTTTTCTCACACATGCATGCTCACAACTGATATAACCCCTGCTGCTCAGCATTTCTTCAGTTCGTTTTCCTTCCTGATGTATGACACACGAGCCTAGGCTAAGCGTAAGCTGGTCTAACTGATGCTGATGTCTCGCTGGACCAAGAACCAGAGTCTGAGTTTAAAAGTAAAAAATTGCTACACAATCAGCTTTTCACTGATGCAAGGCAATCCTCTAAGGATTTTATGCGGATGAGATTACCAGCAGTTATCGGCATGTACAACTGAGTGTCATCAACATTGCAATGAAGTAATTCAAAAATGTTGCAATATGTTCTTAAGAGGTGCTATATAAAGGAAGAAAAGCAGGGGGCCTAAGACAGTCCCTTTTGGAACCCTATATTTCATGTCACCAAGGTTAGAGGTAGTGTTGTTGAACAAGACAATGAGAACGACTGGTAAGGTATGATGTCAACCACGCAAGGGCACTCCCAGTAATCCCAAAATAATTCTCCAGCCTATCAAGTAGAATATGATGATCCACTGTATCAAACGCAGCACTGAGATCTAACAGCACAAGAACCATAGTGGTGTCTGAATCCATTGCAAATAGATCATTCACCACCTTAGTGAGAGCTGTTTCTGTGGAATGATATTTTCTAAAAGCAGAATGCAGAGGCTCAAAAAGATTATTCTCAGTAAGGTGGTCCACGAGCTGCTGTGAAACCACTTTTTCCAGAATTTTAGAACAAAATGATAGATTTGATATAGGCCTATAGTTTTTCAAAACATTAGAGTCAAGATTAGAGTTCTTTTAATCACTGCAGAGTTGAAGCATTTAGGAACAGATCCAGAGGTTAATGACGGACAAATAATTTCCAACACAGTCGGCCCAAGAGTGGACCACATGTCCTTAAACAGCTTTGTTGGTATAGGGTTGAATAAGCAGGTTGTGTTTTTATCAGATGTTACAAGTTTCATCAGCACTACCAGTGAGATGCTATCAAATTCAGTAAATCTAGGTAATATCAGTGATGACACCCACCTCAATAAGAGGGTGTAGTGGCTGGACTAAGGCATGTTGGGATATAGCTAAGCCAATGTCTTCTATTTTCTTCTCAAAGTAATCTAAAAAATCTGTAAAAGGAGAGCAACTTACAGGTGATTGTCCAAGTGTTGCCACTGTGTTGAACAGGAACTTTGAATCATGCTTGTTTTTCTTGATCAAATCAGAGTAATAGGCCCACTTTTTAGCCAGTAGTGCATGCATATAATTGAGAATAACATTGTGCCATGCGAGGTGGGCTACTTTAAGTTTTGAACTACACCATTTTTGTTATAGACCTCTTGCCTTATGCTTGAGGCCATGTAAGTAATCACTGAACCAAGGCAATTGTGTTTTGGGGGGCCTGGTTCTTATATGATTCCTTCTTTATGTTCTCTAATGCCATATAACAACACAGTGCAGAGTAGCTACCTAAACTCTGTAAGTGAGATAGAGTATCTCGTCAATAGTTTTACATCCTCATTGAAGACAACTTTGGATGCTGTAGCTCCTCTGAAAAAGAGAGCTTTAAATCAGAAGTGCCTGACTCCGTGGTATAACTCACAAACTCGTAGCTTAAAGCAGATAACCCGTAAGTTGGAGAGGAAATGGCATCTCACTAATTTAGAAGATCTTCACTTAGCCTGGAAAAAGAGTCTGTTGCTCTATAAAAAAGCCCTCTGTAAAGCTAGGACATCTTACTACTCATCACTAATTGAAGAAAATAAGAACAACCCCAGGTTTCTTTTCAGCACTGTAGCCAGGCTGACAAAGAGTCAGAGCTCTATTGAGCTGAGTATTCCATTAACTTTAACTAGTAATGACTTCATGACTTTCTTTGCTAACAAAATTTTAACTATTAGAGAAAAAATTACTCATAACCATCCCAAAGACGTATCGTTATCTTTGGCTGCTTTCAGTGATGCCGGTATTTGGTTAGACTCTTTCTCTCCGATTGTTCTGTCTGAGTTATTTTCATTAGTTACTTCATCCAAACCATCAACATGTTTATTAGACCCCATTCCTACCAGGCTGCTCAAGGAAGCCCTACCATTATTTAATGCTTCGATCTTAAATATGATCAATCTATCTTTGTTAGTTGGCTATGTACCACAGGCTTTTAAGGTGGCAGTAATTAAACCATTACTTAAAAAGCCATCACTTGACCCAGCTATCTTAGCTAATTATCTCTGTGCTTGTTCTGTTAGACCTCAGTGCTGCTTTTGATACTGTTGACCATAAAATTTTATTACAGAGATTAGAGCATGCCATAGGTATTAAAGGCACTGCGCTGCGGTGGTTTGAATCATATTTGTCTAATAGATTACAATTTGTTCATGTAAATGGGGAATCTTCTTCACAGACTAAAGTTAATTATGGAGTTCCACAAGGTTCTGTGCTAGGACCAATTTTATTCACTTTATACATTCTTCCCTTAGGCAGTATTATTAGACGGTATTGCTTAAATTTTCATTGTTATGCAGATGATACCCAGCTTTATCTATCCATGAAGCCAGAGGACACACACCAATTAGCTAAACTGCAGGATTGTCTTACAGACATAAAGACATGGATGACCTCTAATTTCCTGCTTTTAAACTCAGATAAAACTGAAGTTATTGTACTTGGCCCCACAAATCTGAGAAACATGGTGTCTAATCAGATCCTTACTCTGGATGGCATTACCCTGACCTCTAGTAATACTGTGAGAAATCTTGGAGTCATTTTTGATCAGGATATGTCATTCAAAGCGCATATTAAACAAATATGTAGGACTGCTTTTTTGCATTTACGCAATATCTCTAAAATTAGAAAGGTCTTGTCTCAGAGTGATGCTGAAAAACTAATTCATGCATTTATTTCCTCTAGGCTGGACTATTGTAATTCATTATTATTAGGTTGTCCTAAAAGTTCCCTGAAAAGCCTTCAGTTAATTCAAAATGCTGCAGCTAGAGTACTAACGGGGACTAGAAGGAGAGAGCATATCTCACCCATATTGGCCTCTCTTCATTGGCTTCCTGTTAATTTTAGAATAGAATTTAAAATTCTTCTTCTTACTTATAAGGTTTTGAATAATCAGGTCCCATCTTATCTTAGGGACCTCGTAGTACCATATCACCCCAATAGAGCGCTTCGCTCTCAGACTGCAGGCTTACTTGTAGTTCCTAGGGTTTGTAAGAGCAGAATGGGAGGCAGAGCCTTCAGCTTTCAGGCTCCTCTCCTGTGGAACCAGCTCCCAATTCAGATCAGGGAGACAGACACCCTCTCTACTTTTAAGATTAGGCTTAAAACTTTCCTTTTTGCTAAAGCTTATAGTTAGGGCTGGATCAGGTGACCCTGAACCATCCCTTAGTTATGCTGCTATAGACGTAGACTGCTGGGGGGTTCCCATGATGCACTGTTTCTTTCTCTTTTTGCTCTGTATGCACCACTCTGCATTTAATCATTAGTGATTGATCTCTGCTCCCCTCCACAGCATGTCTTTTTCCTGGTTCTCTCCCTCAGCCCCAACCAGTCCCAGCAGAAGACTTCCCCTCCCTGAGCCTGGTTCTGCTGGAGGTTTCTTCCTGTTAAAAGGGAGTTTTTCCTTCCCACTGTAGCCAAGTGCTTGCTCACAGGGGGTCATTTTGACCGTTGGGGTTTTACATAATTATTGTATGGCCTTGCCTTACAATATAAGGCGCCTTGGGGCAACTGTTTGTTGTGATTTGGCGCTATATAAAAAAAAATTGATTGAATTGATTGATATAGGCGGTGCAATCATGTTGCGTGTGTTTGTGAACGGTGAGTTTAAACTCACCACAGAACTGTCTACTGAATGGTCATTTTCCTAAGATTTTTTTTTCCTAAGCCATTTGCTAAGATATCAGGCAGTCTGGCTCCAAGTTCAATTGCAGTTGAACAGTTGATGTGTCACCACAATAATAAATAAGGTTTTTGTTCCAGTATGGAAGGCAACGAGACTGTAAACTTAATAAGTGAGTGATCTGAGACCACTGACACAAGAGGCACGCTGTCAATATTTGTGAACAGACATGATCTTCACTATCTGACAATTGTAAGAAAAGTGCTGAGAGCACCATCACCTGCTGTACCTGGTGGTCCAGTGGTCCAGAGAAATTCGTCAAATCCTGAGGCTCCTCTATGATGACCTTTCCACTGCATTTCTGGTGTATGGCACAGGATCCAAGGCTCTGTCATGGCCCCTATGCTCTTCATCATTTTCATGGCCACAATCCCCCATTTGGTCAAAGATGAGGTGCCACCAATGACTGACATCATGTTGTCATCGTGGCAGTTCCTTGGTGCCGAGGAAGATGGTCTCTTGATCGATCTCCAGACAGGATCATGGACACGGAGATGACTGAACAGGCCCAGTCTTGAATACAGATTATGTACCATTGAGCAAAACGTACAGTACCAGTCAAACGTCCAGAGACACTTTCCCATTCAATTGAATGGGAAAGTGTAAAGTGTGCTATACTGTACTATACTATACCATACTATTCTATAGTGTCAATGCCTCAGTGATGAGGAAGATCATCTCTTGATCGATTCCTGGACGGGATGGTGGATGGGGAGATGACTGAACAGGCCCAGTCTTGATGTGCACTATTTGCCAGATGCTGTACATGGTTGCTGGTGGAAGTTTCTGTCGGTCAGGATCTTGCTCTCTCTGTCTCTTTCCTCTTTCTCCTTGTTGTCTCTGTGTTGTTTATCCGCATTTTTTCAAAGACTTCCACTCCTGTATGGATCACTGCTCACCAGCTAGGTTGTTCCCTTACTTGTTCTTCTCAGGTCTTCCATTTGCTGGAGCAGTTCTTGTAGTTTTGCTTCAGGAGGTCATTGTAACGCTTCTTTTGTCCTCCTCTGGACCATTTTCCTTCATTCAATTGGAAGTCAAATATCTGTTTGGGAAGTCGGCTCTCATCTGTCCCTCAATGTGACTCACCACCGAAGCTACTTCTTAATGATGACACACTGTATGCTCTGGAGCTTCACATCAGCTAGGATGCTGATGTTGCTATGGTAGCCTTCCCACCTGATGTGGAGGATACCTCTCATGAAGCACTGGTGGAATCGCTCCAACGTCTTCATGTGGTGGCAGTCGTTCGTCTCGGTCTCAGATCTGTACAGGTTGGCACAAGAACAGCTTTGTAGATAAGGATTTCCATTTGATATCGAAGGTGTGAAGCCGAACAAAGGCGGTTCCTGCACACTTGAGTTGGTGTTGGATCTTGTCATCGATGTCACATTTGATGACACATGGCTGCACAGGTATGTTAAGTGGATCACATTCTCAAGGACCTGTCCTTGGATTGGCCATGTTGGGTGGAGGCTGATGTCAAACATTTTGCTGTTAATTGAATTATTAAATACAGTGTCTTTAGGGAAAAATGTTTGGTATGTATTGGTTTTGTAAATATAATTTATATACAGTCTCTAGAAATGCATTTTTCAACTTGTCTCCATGCTGGAGTGTTACAAAAAGCAAAAACAAACCACAATATGTAATCAAATTTCAATACTTGTGGAATCACATTTATTTAGTGCTGAGCTCCATATTGAATCTGCACCAAAGTATTGAGATACACTTTCGGGAGATTTGCATGACATCCTGGATGACTCGCTGGTGTCTCTTTGGACTCACTGTGGTCCTCAGACATGTGTCTGTCCTCACAGAAGGTGCTCCCTCACATTACACCTTCACTCTCCTCAAATTGGCGTTCACATGACACAAATTCACATGAAACATATTTTATTACGCCATGACTTTGAAAATGTTTCCACCCGTTGTTGTCATGTGGGTGACTTTGGATATTTGGGTCAGCCCAGGCTGTGTTTAGGTTTGTGTGATTTATCACAGTAATACTAATATGCTCTGTTTCATAGTCTTTACCAAAAATAACGTGTCATGTTTTTAATCAGGATTCTGCTGTATTGAAAAAAAAAGTATATTCACCCTTTGGTGTCAGTTTTCATGATTAATTTTCACTTCCTGTGTGAGGCGGAACCCCTAATGTGGAAGAAAGAAAGTGTCTCCTTTAATTGCTGTGTTTGCTGGTTTTCTAAATGACACTTGAGTCTTATTGGTGCACAAACGTCTGTCCTTGTGCAGTGTTTGTGTCATCACTTCCTGTCAGTTTGTGTGTTTCTTTTCTGTGCATTGTCTCCTTGTGTGGCAGGGTGCCAGAGTGAAACATGAGGTGAGAACTTTGGGAAGGAGACATGACAGGGGTGAAAACCAATGAGACAACCTGAGAATAAGAAAAAAAAAATAGCTGCCAGCACACCTCCAACACATCGGGCCCACTTAATTGATTGTAATTTATTTTATCAGGCATGAAGATTCCAGGCACACATTTTAAATTCAGCCGTCTTATTATCTTCATTGTTGAAGCACAATGTCACAATTCTATCAGGAGGCTGATTTTTCTTCTGTTTGTGCTGATTCTAGTAAATTCCAAATATTAACAGAGCTGATTTTGAATGTTTACAACATCGAAGAACATAACAAAGAGTGTGTGTGCCAGTCGTGGGCACAGTTCTGATAAACCAATAACCGAAAATTATCAAAGATAATGTTTTCATTATCGGATTATCTTTTTAGATAACTTTCAAAAACCATTATCGGACAATTATCTTACGAAAAATTTTTGTCCGATAATTGTTAGACCGATAATGTGGTAAATAAAGCTGAACAGCTACAAATATTTATAAAACTTAAAATCAGTTGAGCACCTACCTGTTAAATGTTTCGTAGCTGATGTGTAGTTCTACTCTTTGCAAAACAGAGAAAGCTGCTATAAGAAGAAACCACTTTATCCTCTGCAGGCAAAGGAGAACTGGTCCCCCCCAAAAAACTCATTTCTTTTAACCCCATACTGATACACGGGCAATATCATCCAAGTCATCCAGAGGCATAAATATTTAACTTATGGTTCAACTTTTAACCAAACTAATTTCGGACAAGTTATTTAAATTAATGTCATGTCTGAAGTTTTATGAAGTGAAAATATCAGATATAGGCAGCACGGGGGCTTAGTGGTTAGCACTGTTGCCTCACAGCAAGAAGGTTGTGGGTTCAATTCCCGTGGCCTTTCTGTGTGGCGTTTGCATGTTCTCCCCGTGTTTGCGTGGGTTTCCTCCGGGTGCTCCGGTGTCCTCCCACATCCAAAGACATGCAGGTTAGGTGGATTGGGATCTTTAAATTGTCCGTAGATGTGTGTGTGTGTGTGTGTGTCTGTGTTTGTTTGTCTGTTTGTGGCCCTGCAACAGACTGGCTTCCTGTCCTGGGTGTACCCCGCCTTGCGCTCTATGACTGCTGGGATAGGCTCCAGCCCCCCGCGACCCTTAATTGCACTGAGCGGTAGAAGATGAATGAATGAATGAATATCAGATAAATGTTTTCGTTTTAAAGTAATGCACTAATTTTTAAGATTTTAGTGTAGATATATGCTGTTCCCAGCAGTGCATTATGGGTAGGATAGAGTAATCTCAGTACATTCACAACATGAGAAATGCATTTGAAACACTCTGATCAGGCTCTATGGACAACAGCATTAAACTCTAGTGCCTAAAACTCTCATGAATATATTCTTTGGGTTTATAGATGTTTTTATTTTGTCTGTGTTTATTAAATTCCACGCATCTTAAATGTAGCAGACACGGATTATCTGGAATATTGTTTTCAAGGTCTCTACTGCCATCTACTGGTCAGTAGTGTTCATTCGCCCTATTGGCATATCCCATAATCCCTTGCGTGCCACACAGTTGCTGCAGTCAACAACATATAGAGAATCAACACGATGACAGATGTAAATTAATATTATACTACAAAAATGTATTTTTTTATGCTTTTCATCACGTTAATAACAGACTGCTGCATGATACCCTGAAAACTTGCTAAAACAATTATAACAAATAATCCGTGTCTGTTACGTTTAATATGCATGTAATTTAATAAACGCAAACCGAATTTCAGACATATTACATATATTAGTCTGGAACAAAGAGTACAAACAGTGTTGTAAGACGTTAAACCAATCAGTGTTTAGCAGAGGCACATTTTACCCAGAATCCTTTGCGATCTGTCTGTGTTTGTTACAAAACCTCAGAATTAGTGCATTATTCAACATTAAAAGATACTATGCTATATTTTAACTTTGTACAAATGACAGAATTGACATTAATGGAGTTATTAATGTTATTTATAAATCAAAACCATAAGTCAGCACTGCTGTGTTTTCCAAGACCTCCACTTGACCGGAGCGTTGTGATTGGGTAGAGAGTTGGGCTTTGTGGCTGCTCTGAGGGTGCTTCTGTGCTGGAAGCCTTGTAGTAAACAAGAGCTTCTAGCAGGTGGCAAGATGTTCAAAGACAGAAGTGTGGGCTCATTGTTTGGGTCTGTGGTCGCTTTTGATGCTACCAGAAGCGATCGTGGTGTTAAAACTTAAATGCAGTTTATTAGTAGTTGCAAATGTACCAGAGACAATACTGGAATTTATTGGTTATCGGTTATCTGTAACTTCCGATACATTTTTGGGTGGTTTATTGTTTTATCTTTATCAAAGATAACTTTTCAGTTATCTGATTATCTGTTATCAAAGTTCATTTTTTGGTTATCCCTGCCCACCACTGGTGTGTACACACACACACACAAAGCAGATGTACTAAGCATGTGGAAATTGATATGAATTGGTGTCTAGATACAAACGTGCACAATGCGAGTGTATTGATTAATTCAGCGCGCATCGATTCAACGGACGTGTGAAATCGTCATGCATCACTCACTGTGTGCTTACATCATTTTTTTTCCAAGGCACATTGTTTGCACCATCACTGCCTTGTGTTTTATTTTGAACATGGACAGAAACCAGGAAGCACATTTCTACTGCAAAAATCTATTTCAACATGGAGGTCCATGAGAACAGTGCAAGCAGTTGGAGATTTTCGATGCACCTAAAACATTTACATCAGGCGTTTGCAGATACTTTGGCCTTTTTTAAAATGGGAAACTTGCCAAGATGCAGGTCGTTTGTTAAGAATGCTGTGCTGCTAAACCTTACACTAGCAGTACGACAAATTTCGGGACTCACTTGAAGAGAAAACACGGTCTCGATACTGCCGCCGGCGCTCCTCCTAACTCTGATTCCTCTGAGGCAGATTGTAAACCGGGCTGCAGCAAAACTGGTGCTGCAGCTTGGTTGCAGCACCAGTCCCGACCATCCCGACCGAGAGCAAGAAGGCTCTCGGTCGGGACGGTCGCATTTTTCTTTCCTCCTCCTTCCTCAACTTTCCTGCTACTGTAGCGTGTTTGTCTGTGAGGCTGCCAGCCCTACTCCTCTGGAAACGGCAAAATGGATCTGATCAAGTGGTCTCTGAACACAATTGACACTATTTTTTCTACAATACACTCGGGAGCGGAGGACCCAACCTGTCCTGCTGGGACACATGTGGCGGGTTACGTGATGGACAGCTGGCAGAGGTGGCAAGTCATGTGCCTGTACATGTTGTCTGTAGAGGACGTTGAAGATGTTTACTTATTTGGAGCTGTGGTGACCGGGTTTCTGCTGTGTGGAGCGGCCATAGCACTGGTTTACCGGAAAATTAAGAAGGAGGAGGCGGCATTAATTGGCCCGTCCAGGCTGCCCCACATGATCGATTAGATTGGAAGGGCAGTGTCAGCTCAGTCGGCGGGTGTTAACCGCATGTTGGAATCCATCTTGGGGAGAATGGCTGCACTGGAAAACCGCTTTGATCGTCAGTAATGACCACATCTCTTCTCCTCTATTCAGATGTATTTGGGAGCCACTCTGAAGTTTCAGACAGTGGAATCTTTCAGGTGTCTGTACTCTGGATATCTATTTGGTTTTCCAAACACCAGCTGCCCTTCAAGGTCGCTGGGATAAAATCCTCCCCCTGAAGAACACTCCTGATGCCTCGCTCCTCATCTTACCCCGCCTGTCTTGTCTTTCCCTCTCCCAGTCCTGTGATGTTGACTGTGGGACCTTGGACTCTGGTGGACTGATTCAGGACTGGGATCCCCCCCAGGATGGACAGATAAGGCCTGTTCATGGCGCCAAGGGAGGCCTCCGGGCTGTCTGTCTGAACACTGGACACATTCAAGTCTCGGCTGTCGTCTGTTGTGATTTTTTACTGTTTTTCTGTGACTGTTTTCTGTGCTTATGGGTTTTTTTTTTTGCTTCAGTGGTGCTGTGTGTGTTCAACACAGCAGCAATGGAGGTTATTTCTTTCCCAATACTTTCCTTGTGTGTGCTTTTATGTGTGTTTATGTACCGGACCGGCTTATGTGTGTTGTTGTTTGTTAAGTGTGTCATGAAGCCGGTCAAGGTTTGCTCAGCCCTGCTCGTGACTCAGGGCAGGGACATACATCTAGAGCTGGGTTCCCGGGTGCCGTAAAGGCGACCTCTGCTCCTAACTGGCAATTAGGATGGGTTAAATGCAGTAAACACATTTCATTGTGCAGGGAACATGTTCCTATGTGCATATGACAATAAACTCCTTTGAATCCTTGAATCCTTGAATGAAAAGTATCAAAAAATTACTTTTGCCAAGGCAGTACTCTGTCAATGAGTGACTCACTTTAAGTCACGAATTGAGAGTGGCGTCTTACTGTTTACTGTTTAAAGGAGACTTGCATTGAAAAAAATGCAGTCAGATTTTTTGAACAAAAAATGACTTACATTTACACATGAGATCCTTCTGAATGCAGTAAAGTAAATCTGCAAGCCCAGATCTGTCATTCAACAGAGAAATCTTCATTTGAAAATGACAAATTTACAGCTAACATTTAGCCCTCCGCAAATTGTCCCATCACATCATGGACGCTGCCGAGACGTCACGGACAAGACCCTCTCCCAGCATGCATTACATTGTAATTTGTGGATTTACGTCAGTTTGCATCTGCACCTTTTTCTTGTCTTATACGGAAGGATCTACTTTTTTAAAACTTCATATTGTCTTGCGGCACGTTTGGTGAGTACACATTTCTTTTATTTGTGCTTGAAAATGATTTTGGGGGACTTTTTCATACGCCCGTTTGATTGAGTGGTGTCGCAATGAAAATCTACTGTCTTTCACCTCTGGTACCATCGCGGGATATGGAGGCGAGACCCGCAAAGAATCCCAGTCATTAAAAATATATAAACCTCTCTCAGCGCCCATGGAGCTCTGGGGCTCCGATTGCCGAGACGTGCGGTGCTGTGGATTTTTCCGCAAGTCTGTCCTTGTAGCAACAGGTGTACCGCCGCTTCGCATTAAAACAGCGAGCGTAATCTCAGGACTTGTGCCAAGTGTGCTGCAGCTCCATTCAGTAGACAGAGAGGTGATGCCGGTGTTGTGCGCTGAATCTGGTACAACACCGTCTGCAAAGCAGACACGGGCGGTGTGAGTGGCCTGCGTCGGCGGTGAACGAGCTCGTTAACGAGCCCACAGACTTAATAAGTGCAGCGGAGGCAGAGAGCAGGAGAGGAAGAACGGCGCCCGCTGTCGATGTCGTTGCTGATCTGAGCACACAGATCTGTATCTGACATTCATTGCAGCTTACTTTTGGATGTTGAAACCAGGACGTGTATAAGTAACATTAATAACAGATAAAATCAATTTCAATGCGGGATCGGACTGAAGGCGGGAGCGCGTCGTCTTGTCCCTGACGTCATGGAATTGATACAGCTGTACAAACTGTTTTCACAGAGGGCTAAATTTTAGCTGCAAATTTATAATTTTTAAATGAAGATTTCTCCGCTGAATTACAAATTTGGGCTTACAGATTTACTTTACTGCATTCACAAGGGTATTATAAATACATATCAGCTATTTCTTTCTGAAATCTGACCACATTTATTTCAATGCAGGTCTACTTTAAGTTCTGACAGTGTGATGAAGCAGGTTCCAAAAATGAAGGAACTGATTTCAGTTCCATAATGTTGAATCTGGTAAATTTGCTGCTTTCAAGGAGTAAAACAAATCCTCTGCCTCTAGTAGAATGAGAAGAAGAAGACGAAGACCATAGTACCATACTGGATTACAGCTTCTTATTTTCTATTTAAATTTTTAATATCATTTCTTTGAGTCATGTTGAATCACATCGTATTGCACCAGATCACATCGTATCACTCTGAGGAACTGAATCACCATCAAATACATATCAAATCGGGAACAGAGGTGAATCGTATCGCATCGTATCATCAGTATCATTGTGTATCGTAATATGTATTGTATCGAGGTGCTCATCAAATTGTTGTCAGTGATGAGAGTCACATGCCTATGATGTACATATATGACTTAGTGACTGAAGGGTTGAGAACATTCAATGAGAACTCAGATTTTTTGTTTTTTAGTCTTCATGCCAGCAAACCAACACATAGTATGGAGGATAAAACTTGCCATTATTCCATCCATTTTCTGTACCTGCTTACTCCAATTAAGGGTCATGGGAGCTTGTGCATATCCCAGCAGTCACAGGGCGTGAGGCGCGGTCCACCCTAGACAGGACACCAGTCTGTCATAGGGACACATATAGACAGACAAGCCCTGTCATTATTGTAAATAAATAAATGTAGGTATTAAAACATCAATTTCCAAATAAATGTGCACTGGAATTGAAAAATGGATAAATAAAATTAATTATCTGGGCAGTCTCCTTATGGTTAGTGCTATCTCCTTACAGCAAGAAGGCCATGGGTTCACTTCCCACTTGGTATTTCTGTGAGGAGTTTTCTTGTTCTGCTGTTCTTGTTCTTCTGTTGGTGTGGTTCCCTCCATGTGCACCAGCTTCCTCCCAATTCTAAACACATGCAGGTTCGATGAATTGCTGACTCTAAAAGGAATGTAGGCGTGAATGAGTTTTCTCTGTCCCTGCAGTAGTCTGTCCAGGGTGAACTCCGTCTCTCATCCAGTGACCACTGGAATAGATTCCTGGAATAAGCAGGTACAGAACAAGAATGAATTACTGGATTTATTTGATTCGTTATTTACATTTTGTTTGTTATTTTTCCTGATTCTTTAATTTCCTTTACACATTTATTAATTCCCTTTTCCAAGTATTTCTGTCAGGTCCGTTGCCCTAACTGGACCTGGCACTTAAACTGTGCCTGAGATCGTATCCTGCAAAACACAGTTTCTCAAAGCATAATCACATAAAAGAGACAACATTAGACAGAGCTCTCTTTTGTGAGCTTTGCGCAAAGGGGAGAAGCTTCAGAGAGAGCGTACAAACCTCAGACCAACCTTGCTTCTCCTGCTCCTCTCCGCCGCCCCCCTGGCGCTTGCTCTTTTATTAGAAAAGAAAAATCATAAACAATACAACGTAGCATTAGGGTACATTGTGTTTGGGGAAGGGAGGGGTGAACGGTTGCTTGTGAGTTACGGTTTCCTGTGAAACATGCTTGTTTCTTTCACAGAAAGAAGGGAGTAAGCAGTTAAGTTTCGATGTCAACAGAGTCCTGAAACAACCTTTAGTTCATCACTGTGGCTGAGCAATCATTTAGCTTAAATGCAGCATATATGAATGGGTACATAATTATTATGATTGAATGAGTAAATTAAGTATAAAAGAATATAATTCAGACAATAATAAATGTAGAATCCTTTAACAAGTCAGCTAAGACACATATTCTTTCAGTCTTGTGGCTGGTTTCACTCCCACATCACACAGATAACAGATAGTTGATACAGTTCATTTCACAAGAAGCAGAAACTTAACTTAGACTACTTTTGATTACATTGAATATCATGTAAGCAGGCAGTGATTAATTAAATAAATGGTAACAACTCATAAAATCTCCATCAATTTCCCTATTTATTTTTTGTATTCTTTTATTACCACATATATTTATTCCTGTACTTCTTTGACCACGTTATTGGAAGGCATGTGCCTTGATGATGTCACTTAACAGCAAATCATATCACTTCATTTTAGTCCAAAGGGCTTCTCAAGGATAATCCTAACCTGTCCACCCCCCCCCCCCACCCCCCCGAGCAAAAAAAGTGGCCAACAGTGGTTAGAAAAGAACTCCCTCAGAGCTTTTTGAGGAAGAAACCTCAAGCAGACCAGACTCAAAGGGGTGACCCACTGCTTGGGCCAAGCTACCAACACAATTTACAAAATAAATATACAGGAAATTTTGGGAGGCCATGATGGTGCACAGGATGGGAGGCCTGCAGAAGATCACACATCTTGTTCTCCACCAGCACCAGACAATAGGCAGCCTTCTCTGGGATGTCAGCTCAGCAGCATGGGGGGCGCTAGGGGGTGCTAGAGCTCCCCGTGAATTTGTCATAGCACCCCTAAGAAAATAATTCCTCATTTATCATTTTAATTTCATTTCATCCCATGTTTTTAAGGCCTTGTCTACACTGAAACTGACTTCCACTATACAATCTTTTTCTCTGTCATTTTCAAAAAGTGTTTCATTCAATAAATATCTCCATTGGCACAGATCCAGTGAAACCGTGTGAAAATGCTATAGTACACATCAGGCCTGTATGTGGCGCTGTAACGCTTCTACAAAAACTGGAGAAGAATACGTGGGGCTAATGTAGCAATGAAAGCTAACACTTTAGAAGCCAGCTCACAGATTAAATAGTCTTTTAATCTGACCTGTTGCCAGAATTCATCATCACAGTTGAAAGTGTTGTGCACATGACACCTTGTTTTGGAAGATGATGTCTGGAAATGCATTAATTAATTTGAGTTTCTAAAGAAGCTGCTCGGCGTCTGTCTGCTCTGGGTGAGTTTCTCAGACTGAGCTGGTGGACGCCAGCACTTTGTCCCACCACAAAAAAAAAAAAAAAGCTAAATTACACTATTAAATTACACTGGGAACTTGTGGCATTTTCCGATTTATTTGATTAGATAAATATTCCACTCATAACAGAAAATAAACATTCATCAACACAACTGATTGTTTTACACAAAATGAGTGTAACGTGACATTCAACAGTGTCATGATAATAGTAATAATAATCAGGCACCTTTCATTAATAAAAATCTGTGCTACAGGTAAAAAAATAAAACCAAGGATAAATAAGAGAATAAAAACATAAAATCTTAAGATTAAAAACAGTCACCAGTATGTAAACCAAAATAAAATACCATAAAAAGACTAAGATGCAACAGATTCTAATGACTGAGACCTGTGATAGGCCTGTCTAAACAGGTATGTCTAGAGACTTTTTTAAAAGATTCCACAGTTTGTGGAGCCCTCTGGTGGTCGGGGAGGGAGTTCCAAATATAAGAGGCAGCTGAATAGAAGGCCCTGTCTCCCACGGTATGAAGCTTGATGCGAGGGAGACGGAGAAGATTAGTGTTGTATGAATGGGAGGGTGTGTGGGGAGTGAGGAGGTCTTTGATGCCATTAAAAAGTTTGGAAGCCGAAAATGACCTGAAGATAGCGTGAGGTTCTCCTGAATGGGTTTTCAGCATTCAGTTGCGTAATTAATGTTGACGGTTCTTTTGATTATGCTGCTGGGTGTTTGCTTCCATGTCTGGTACAAACCACATGCGTAGGCACTCTTACCTCCATTTCTGTGCCCATATCTTATAAAAACAGTTTTTCTGTCAGGTTTCTTTCATGTGCATCGCCACCAAACCTATAAACACAAGATGAAACCATCCTGGACCTGTGCTGGAGGTCAGAAGGTGTTTGATGCTGTGGAGGACGGACACTTTAATTAGGACTTGATGATGTCAGGATGGATGTGGACCAGGTGCTTTAGTGCAGAAGATAAATGAATATTTACTGAGGGATCCTTCAAATGGTGATGCAAGCACCAAATTTGGCACAGGCGGAGGCCAATGTGCACTGGAAACAGGTTTGACTTACTACCGTCAATGCGAACCAAGCTACTGCTGCGGTCGTACAGGGACCGGATAGCCCTTAGCAAAGAACCCCGGACCCCGTACTCCCGGAGCACTCCCCACAGGGTGCCCCGAGGGACACGGTTGAACGCCTTCTCCAGATCCACAAAACACATGTGGACTGGTTGGGCGAATTCCTATGAACCCTCGAGCACCCAATGGAGCGTGTAGAGCTGGTCCAGTGTGCCGCGACCAGGACGAAAACCACACTGCTCCTCCTGAATCCGAGGTTCGACCATCGGTCGAATTCTCCTCTCCAGTACTCTGGAATAGACCTTACCAGGGAGTCTGAGGAGTGTGATCCCTCTATATTTGGAGCACACCCTTCGGTCCCCCTTCTTAAACAGAGGGACCACCACCCTGGTCTGCCAATCCAGAGGCACTGTCCCCGATCGCCACGTGATGTTGCAGAGGCGTGTCAGCCAAGACAGTCCCACAACATCCAGAGACTTAAGGTACTCAGGACGGACTTCATCCACCTCAGGAGCCTTGCCACCAAGGAGCTTTCTAACCACCTCGGTGACTTTGGCCTGGGTAATGGATGAGTTCGCCTCTGAGTCCCCAGTCTCTGCTTCCTCTTCGGAAGACGTGACAATGGGATTGAGGAGATCCTCGAAGTACTCGTTCCACTGCCCGACAACATCCCCAGTCAGGTTCAACAGCTCCCCACCCGCACCGTAAACAGTGCTGGTGGAGAGCTGCTTCCGCCTCCTGAGGCGTCGGACGGTTTGCCAGAATCTCTTCGAGGCCGACCGATAGTCCTCCTCCATAGCCTTCCCGTACTCCTCCCAGACCCGAGTTTTTGCCTCTGCGACCGCACGGGCTGCAGCACGCTTGGCCTGCTGGTGTAATCTTTATGATCAGACAAATAATCAAATAATATGGAATACCTTTCATGGAATACCTTTCATATGATTGGAGCATTTTTAAATTTTGATCCCTGTGTAATACTTCAATTGACCCCTTCTTGGCCGCCTACTGAACGTTCACGTGGGTACCTGGCATTTTTAAAAGAGTAATGTCTAAGGAGTATGTGTGCCAAATTTGGTGCTTCCATCACCATTTGAAGCATGTTTTTTTTTTCAGTTATCCGCTGCAGTACTTGTTGGAGCTGCTGTGACTGTGGGTTTTGTCAGCTGAATTCACATTGTGCACGTGGAAGCTGCCCCTTAAACCTTTGGATTTTACCAAACATGAGCCACTGACACATAAAATGGGCTGTCCCACAGAACTTACCATTTTTGTGATCATGGTACTTCAATATTTGCAGTATTTAAAACTCCATATGAGGTATAATTTGATGTGGTTTAAAATGTGTTACTTTCTGTTTGTGCTTTTTGGGGTTTTCCAAAGTTCAAACACCATTCCCACGTTGTACATGTGGGTTCGCCCACATTAACTCTCAGGAGCTTTTTGTAGCCAAATATCCATAATAAAATTTTACCAAGTCATGCTTGTGTAGAATCAGTGGGCGGAGCCACTTATGTGCCTCTTCATGCAGGCTGCTGTCATGTGAAGTACCTCATCAGTTCCCATGTTCACATTAAACCCAACCACAGATGAACAATATGTTCGAGCTGACGTCATCATTAATGAAAGCAGCTGGTAACAAGCAGGTTAGTCGAGGGATTGAAGGACATTCCACAACGCAAACAAAGCAACATGTTTGTTTACACCACAAAAGAGTGTAATCCTGTCTAACATCTGTTTTTGCCATTTAAGAAGTGGATTTTTTTTTACAGTGCATCTCCCTCATCTCCCTGCATGTTTCAGCTCTCTGCTGCAGCCTTCACCCACTTGCCTATATTCTGATGATGGACTGTTTCATGTTTAGTGCACATAAAAAATGTCAAACATATATGTGTTTTGAATTCTGATTTGTGCCATTATTACAGTAAACAAGTAATAATTGTGGATTAATTGCTGTATCTTGTCTGAGATAATTGGAGTCTAAATGTATTTTTGTTGTTGTTGACAATAAATCTCATCTGATCTCATCTAATGTCATCTAACCATCTAATCAAATTCCAGGTGACAAAGGCACAAACACCTAACACTGCTCAGATGACACTTAGAAAATGTGTGGCCAGTTGCACTCTTTGCATGATAACAGACTGCAGGCAATCACTGTTGTACTGCTGTGAAATTTGTCTAAGTTCCCCACAAGTGTGACTTTGCAAACACATATACTGACACGTGGGTGTGTGTGCTCCACTCACGGAACGCGTGGCTTCCAACAGAAGCAGCTGTGGTGATCTGTCATTCTGGACATTCCAGCTACACAACACCTACTGTGGTTGGACAGTCATGGACTAACAACTGTCCACTGTGAGGCGCATGTGTTTGATTGCTGTATTTACGTGGACATAAATAAAAACATATATCGACATGGTGGCAACAAGCTGCAGCAAGCAAGCGTGCACACGGAGTGGACATTGACAGCCCCCCAGGTTGAAACGGACCATCAGATCAGAACACGCAGTGGACGATCTGGCCGTCACATCACCCACGTGAGCTCTGTTCCACATGATGTGGTGTCTGTGCTGTGGCGCGCCGTCCACAAGATACATGTGTCGGGCAGAACACGCGGGCGGCTGAGTGGATGCACCTGGTCAGTAGATGTGGGCATTTATCAGAGTGAAGTGCTTCTCATTCATGTCAGTTCATGACTGTATGTCAGGGACCATGGGTCATCAGAGGAACAGACAGATCATATTTGTATTGCTCGCTTGATAAATGTGGTGTTTTTATATGGTGGTTTTATATGGGATTTTAATTTTGTTTGTAATACTTCCATGTCCTTTCTGATATGAGACAGCTTCCCGCAGCTTTCAAAGAACATCTCCATAGCTCAGAGGTAAAGTTTCTGACTGGTAATCCAGAGCTCTTGAAAGGTGCGAGTTCATGTCCAGTGGCTGGTGTGTTTCTCTTTTATTTGTAAGTATTCTACATAAGTGGCTCAGTGTGGTCCCACAGGTTTTATTTGGTTTTTATTTTTATTATTTATACCAGATAAGAGGTGCCATGTGGTTCCACATGTACCGGCTGTTTTTTATTTATACCACATAAGTGGTGCTATGTGGTGCACCTGGCACTGTTCCTGCTCAAAAGACACGGCACGTGCACAAACTCTCGCACCAGGTTCATGCACACCTGCTCGTCGGCGCGGTGTTTCATGTGCAATGTTTCGTGCGCTAATTTCGAACTGTTCCGCACTGTTTTGCCATTTTTTTTCCAAACGCCGTCCAAACTTTGCACTATGTGTGAAGGGGCCATTAAATATACCGGTTATCCACACTGATGGAGTGGTCATCAGTCACTCTTAACATCTTCTTTTGTCAGTTGCAACATGTTACAATATAGCAAAAAAATAATAAAAGTGTATGATATCAGAGTCGAGCAGGGGTGGTGGAAAAGTGGTTGATGCGCTTGGTTTCAGTTCAGAAGGTTCCGGGTTCAAATCCCACCCCTGCCACATTTCTCCATGTAATGTAGAGTTGCCTCAGGGCATTCAGTGTAAAACTTGTGCCAATTCAACATGCAGATCCACCTTGGATTTGCTATGGTGACCCTGAGTGCAAACAAGGGAGCAGCCGAAGGGACTTACTATATCAGAGTCTGTCCATGTATGGGCAAATCAAATTATAGAGACGGCAATACCTGTATCAGTAACAAAACTGATGTATGCAGGACTTCATTACCAGATTAAGAGCAGCAAGGATTCATCATTGCCCAGTGTATCATACAAAAAATCTAGACAGCATATCAGTGAATCAGAATTAAAAGAATTGATAAAACAAAAGGCAAAAACAGAATTCATCCCCCAAAAAGAATCATGGCCCATATGTGTTACCACTTAGCAACACAACATTTTAATTAGGTAAAATGAACACATTGGTATTCTTTCTCGTCTTCTACCAGGGTCTTCTTCAGGAGGAGTATCACTTTGTTAAGAGCGCTATAACATTTGATAGAGAACAGTAGCCCTAATTTGGTGTCTAAAGCAGTGGTGATGCATTTGAAAAACAAATGTTTTATACACAGGACACCAGTACAGGTACTGCTAAAGTCAAGTCAATTTGAATGAAATAAAATTAAGATACCAGCCCAGCCACCTGCCAAAAATATTCTACCAGCTCAGCCAACTATTAGGTTATTGATTCCAAATTCAGAGCACGTCTGTTGTCCTGTCAGGGCTCTGGTTACAGGGCTGTCAAATACAATATTGTTTGGAAATAATTCACAGCACTCTTAACCAAATATGTGAAATATTCTTTTTTTTTTTTTTTACTAGAATAGATATTTGAGCCATCAATGAAATGGCTGAGAATTATTCATATAGTCCAGTCACAGCATCTCTGATCAGATTACTCATCTTTGCACATTGAAATAAAAGTAATTAATTCCCTTCACATTTTTTGAAATTTATAACCACCAATTTAGATTCATCAGGCACCCCCCAGGTACCGAACTGGCATATTTTACAAATACTATATGTAAAATACTAGCAGGCCTCATTTTCACTCTATAATCCCTATAATACTGAATTAAGTCCCTTCCTATCATATTAATAGTAGTTAATGGATCAATAAGGAAATGATGGTGGATATTCCATGCCAATCTTCTGGAAGGGTACATTTTAATATATATCTCCCTTAATACCAATATGAATCAGCACAAACCTTCACTAAGTTGGTGGTATAACCCCCCTGAGATTTCCATCCATTATTTTACTGTACCAAGATAAATAATTGTTCTGAAATCGTACTAATACAATCGTGCAATAACAATCATCCAAATAAGTCTCACAATTTATTATGCCTAATGTAAAATTTTGGTCTCCATTGGTGAAGTTGGCATATCCACCGAAAATATAATCTGAATTATTCCTTTATCCGACATGGGTAACTAAGATAATATTTGACATGTCTATCTTTTAATGGAGCTGGTGAGCAACAAGTAGCCAGTGAAATTAGTGTAAATAGTTAGTCCAAACAAATACTTGGCACTCTCCCCTCCTGGCCACACAGTATCCGTGTGGCTAGGACAAATTACCAGGGGCCCGTCCAAACCGGTGTCAGAAAAAACTCACAGAAGCCAACACCCATGGCATCGTAAAGGAAAATTCAACTCAGTTCATGTCTAATGCCGTGCACCAAAGCATGAATGTAACAGGTCAAATTTAAATTAAATCATTAAATCCGGATGTAAGCAAACCCTGAAAAACCCAAACACCCCTATACGAACAATCCAAAATATAGCACAGTCTGTAAATGTGGGGAACACGCAGTCAAGACGACGTGAACAACAGCCGAAATCATATGACAATGAAATAGGGGAATATAGACGTACCACCAAAGAAAAACCACAAGAATACATCCTCTCAATGGAAAAATGAACACGCATACCGTGACCACAGGAACTAAAATGGAAAAAAAACAAGAGAAAAGACACCATAAAATCAAAATAATCAATGGTTACATTTCATAAGGTGGTCCATAAAGTGTTACATAAACCGAAACTGCCATGTTATTTCTTATTCTTCAAATATAATATGTGATTCACCTTAATCCAAGCTAATATCTGTTTCAGTCAGGTTAAAACCAAGAAGTCACACATTAAAATACAATGTAAATCTGACATTTTAAAACTTTTTCTTACGTTTCTACTTTTCTGCAAAATATCTCCACATCCCAAAATCTTTATACTATTTATGTCAAAGTTACAAAAGTGTGTAACTGTGCAGAGACTGTGATAAACAAAAAAAAAGTGATAAACAAAACCTGATATTAAAGCACAACAGATCATATAAGCAATGAGAACAACGAAAAACAAATGATAACTAAATGATAAACAACAGAGGCTGACTGCATAAAACAAGAATGGAACTGAGCCATGACTGAAGTAAGAAAAGTAACAAAGAAACAAAGTGACAAATCAAAACAGACCAGAGAATAACCACATGATGAAAATAAAATAACTAGTAAATCAAGGCTGGGGCACGTGAAGGGGAAAAAAGAAAGAGGGAAAACCCGAATCAAAGCCCAGATCCAGTTGAAATTGTGACAGTGTGTCTGTATATATATATATATATATATATATATATATATGAAACAAACCATTCACATAATACATCCATAATATCAATATGATATGTGTCAAACCAGCTGCAAAATGTATTAAGTTCCTGAGATATAGAATAGGCACCTCTGTCATTACCCATATAAAATTAGGAGCACCATCATCATACTCATCAACTAAATTTAAAACCAGCAAATGAGTACCGACACCACTAATAAGTAATCCACCCATAAGGCTCCTCACAATAACATCAGTTAACATATTATCTATTCCATTCATCCCAGTTAGGTATGTAAAGACTGGATATAATCCCACATGAATGCCTTTATGTGTAATATCTCTGCAAACAAATAATAAAAACTTATCATGTAGAACTGTATCATACATGGCTATTAGTGTATCTACAAAAATATTAATAACTATTTAGGAGCTCCACTATATATACATTATTTCATCACATGCAATTTCCACTGTAATATATGCCATAATTACAGTACTATTCCACATAATTTCACTTTGATATATTATTCATTTAATAACCATCAAATCCAAAAAAATCTTTAATCATATTTTCATCATAATTGGAACACACTGCGGGGTACAGAATTAAATTCACTACATATTTACCCACATTAACAAAGTACTCACTAAAATGGTGTCCTGTACAGTTAGGGACATCAATCATTTTGTTTGTGTGAGAACGATCACAAAAGGCTACAGCATGTTACAACGCAATTAAATTTATCATTTGAACTAGTGTCTTATGATGACACAGCAATGTGGAGACAATTCTAATCTAAAATTCCAATGATACTCTAAGAGCCCTGCTGATGTATTTCAGTATGCTCTTCGGGAAGGGACAGAAACTCCCTGTCTCATCCAGACTCCACACACCGGTTCTCCTCCATTTGTTCCTGAAATTAAAAACAAAACAATAAAATCATCCATTTCCATGTGGCTGGGAGTATCAGAGCCACAGAGTGCTAAGTGACAAAACAAAACAAACAAACAAACAAATCAACAAATTAAATCAAACACACAATCGGTCCCAAAAAATACCAGGTACAAGTTCACTGGGAGAATTTAATTCACTGCAAAGGTCTCCTCCAAATTCCTTGCAAAAGTAACTTCAGAATCTGAAGAGAGAAATTCAAAAAGTGACATCCAAAAAGCAACACTCACACTTCAATTAAGACAAAATTTGGATATTTTATGCTTTCAATTAACTTGAATCTTTAAATTTTTTTTTTTTTAATTCATTTTTCCTTTTCATCAGTTTCACTCAGAAAATCCAGTTACATAATCACTACAAAGCCAAAAGCTGAGTGATGCAAGTAACGGATTAACATGAAAAATCAAAGAATAGCAAAAATGTAAGGCCAATTATTCACTATAAAATGAAATATAAATTAACTGAATTCTATCTATATTCACATACTTACCAAACTAAAGGAGACAGACAATAGATCAAATTTAAAATCAAAAATACGCCTGCATATTTATTATAAAAGAGTTTAAAATTAATCAGACATTTAGGGGAGGTGATGGTCTAGTGTTTGAGACCAGAAGATCCTCAGTTCAAATCCCAACCTGACTGGAAAATCACTAAGGGCCCTTGGGCAAGGTCTTTAATCCCCTAGTTGTTCCTGGAGTGTAGTGAGCGCCTTGTGTCAGAATCAGAATCGCCTTTATTGTCATTGTAATTTACATTGCAACAAGATTTGAGTACAACTCCAAAAAGGAGCTTTTACGAGGTGTGAGTAGCCAAATAAAAGATAATAAATATTAACAATAAATTATTAGAATATATATACAACTAAATAAAATGTGGACCAAAGTAAAATGTCAAATGAGAATTATTTACAACTGTGGAATCATATTGCATGGGAAATATTGCACATGGTTTACAGATATTGTAGAAGAAACTTTGAAAAGTACAGATTAGAGTGATTTGTTATTGTTCAGTGCAGTGATCGCTCTGGGGAGAAAGCTGTCCCTGAGTCTGTTTGTCCTAGTTTTGATTGACCTATAATGTCGGCCAGAGGGTCGTATGTCAAACAGGTGGTTGCTGGGGTGGGATGTGTCTTTGCTGATGCTGGCAGTTCTGCTGAGGTAGCGAGAGCTGGCAATGTCCTCCAGGCTGGGCAGAGAGCAGCCAGTGATCCTCTGGGCCATTTTGATCACCCTCTGCAGCGCTCTCCTGTCTGCTGCTGAGCACCCCCCGTACCATGTTGTGATACAGTACGTCAGGATGCTCTCGATGGTGGCTCTGTAGAACAACACCAGCAGCTTCTCCTCCAGATTGTTCCTCCTGAGCACCCTCAGGAAGTGGAGTCACTGCTGGGCTTTCTTCACCACCACTGTGGTGTTGGCAGTCCAGGAGAGGCTGTCAGAGAGCTGCACTCCCAGGAACCTGATGGAGCTGGCCCTTTCCACACAGACCCCTTGGATGTCGAGCGGGGCTGGCCCTGCCCTTGTGAAGTCCAGGATAGCGCCTTGTATGTGCCTTGTATGGCAGCATTTATCCTTGCCTCGTTGTCCTATCAATCAATCAATTTCAATCAATTTTATTTATATAGCGCCAAATCACAACAAACAGTTGCCCCAAGGCGCTTTATATTGTAAAGCAAGGCCATACAATAATTACGGAAAAACCCCAACGGTCAAAACGACCCCCTGTGAGCAAGCACTTGGCGACAGTGGGAAGGAAAAACTCCCTTTTAACAGGAAGAAACCTCCAGCAGAACCAGGCTCAGGGAGGGGCAGTCTTCTGCTGGGACTGGTTGGGGCTGAGGGAGAGAACCAGGAAAAAGACATGCTGTGGAGGGGAGCAGAGATCAATCACTAATGATTAAATGCAGAGTGGTGCATACAGAGCAAAAAGAGAAAGAAATACTCAGTGCATCATGGGAACCCCCCAGCAGTCTAAGTCTATAGCAGCATAACTAAGGGATGGTTCAGGGTCACCTGATCCAGTCCTAACTATAAGCTTTAGCAAAAAGGAAAGTTTTAAGCCTAATCTTAAAAGTAGAGAGGGTGTCTGTCTCCCTGATCTGAATTGGGAGCTGGTTCCACAGGAGACCTACACCCAGAACAAACCCCATACAACCAATCAGTTTCACACCATCAGGACACCCTCTGTAATGGAAAAACCTCCCCACATTATGAAAAAAAAGTCGTACTAATTACCAAGGCGAGTCACTCCTTGAAAATTTGCACCTCATCGTACCAACCCTACGGCAAGGGGGACCCTCCTCTCCCACACGTTGCACCCTCCTCCTCGGAATCGGCTGGAAAATGAACCACAGCCGGACTTTTCCCAAACTACTAAAATTACCATAAATATTAGAAAAGGAGAGAGAGAAAAATAATTCAGACTTTCAACAACTCTCCAAGCTAACTACAGAAATTTCATATGGAAACCATCACTTTAATACAACCAACATCAAGTAGTAGTGGTCAATATTGCAGAAATTTGATTATAACAGGTTTCCCAATCATCCGATCATCAAGGCATCTTTTGTGTTGGTTGTAAAAAATCATATGGTTTGCCATTGTTCGCCGGGAACTGATTACATCCGGGTCACGGCACCAATTGTAATTTCTCCCGGTTCTTTTATGTAATTTTCTGCCCCTTTCCAAGAAACAAACCATTATTTTTCTCATTTTGATTTTATTAAAGGTCACAATAAAAACCAGGCCTGGGCCCCTCTAAGACAGCGTCCATCTTGTGAAGAGACCATGAAGTAGCTTGTGCAACACTTTTATACTCCCTGTATCTGAAACTTGCACCTGCTGTTGGGGAAAGTGTAGTGACACGGACCCACAACAGGGGGTGCAAATGAACGGTCAATAGATGAGCCAAAAGGTAACAATTTAATGTTGTGAATGTGCACAACGACTATACAGACAATCACAGAATCTGATAGCAGTCAATACACAAAGGTGACGTGTGGGCAGGCTCGAGGATAGAAGACGTCTGTTCCGAGAAGAGCCGTAACCACACGATTTCCACCGCCACCGAACCCGGTGAATACTGGAGCCGCCAAGTCCCGAATTCCCAGGTGATCACCGTCCTCGACTGTCGGATCTGGTACTGCTGGCAAGGAGCACAAACAGTGAGATGTGGGTGTGTGCACACCCAGTAACAAAAACAGTCAGAAGGTGGA
Source organism: Thalassophryne amazonica (assembly GCF_902500255.1). Lineage (NCBI taxonomy): Eukaryota > Metazoa > Chordata > Actinopteri > Batrachoidiformes > Batrachoididae > Thalassophryne > Thalassophryne amazonica. The sequence continues at coordinate 144,179,982 of NC_047105.1, read as the reverse complement.
AAGTCACCTCCACCTCTAATCACACAGTCGTGCAGCTCCTGTTAAATCACTTATCTGGTTGGACTGTGAAGCGAAGCCGTCGCTGATCACACCAAACGCCAATCCACAGATAATGAAATGCCACAAGAATAAGGCTGCAAAGAAGTTCAGGTTATTACTCAATGATTTAAGTCAGCAGAGAAAAGTACCTTCACAGGTAGATGATATCTCGGCAATGAGGTGGAGATGGCGTCCGGTCTTTATGGAGTGAGATGATGAAGTGTAGATGGGTGACAGCTGTCAAGAGATAATGAGTGACAGCTTTGTCCGTGGCGGCGGCGCCTTCTCGTGCCTGAAGCCCGCACTTCAGGCAGGGCGCCCTCTGGTGGTGGGCCAGCAGTACCTCTTCTGGCGGCCCACACAACACCTGCGTGCTGGAAGTGAAACTTAACTCTTATGTGTAATGTCTCAAAAACTTTCAGACAGATAACACAGACAAACACTTGATAACTAATATAAAATGTGGAATTAGTACAGATTTTACCTATAACAATGGGGATAACATAGAAACTGTACACAGAAAGGACTAGAGGGGATCAACCCCACAACCTTCTTGCTGTGAAACAACAATGCTTACCACTAAGCTCTTAATGTTTTTTAAGAGCTGACGTAACATGTGAATTTCTCCTCTGTGAGATCAATAAAGTTTATCTATATCTTTATCTTTTTAATCCACCATGCTGCTGTGTTCCAATATATTTATACACAATCCTCTCTGTAGGGTTGTGTGCAGTTGTGACTGAGTTATGTGAGGTCAAGAACGTTACTGCCTCTAAATAATATGAACATTTACTTCATTTCTGTGTGGAAAATTTCTGTCTCCCACTGACAAACACACCTGCTCTGAAGTTTCCATCATCCATCCAGCATGCACGGACCACACAGCAGGTGGCGCTGCTCAGCAGGTGGGTTTATGGGATCCTACAAAACACAGTTGCCTTCTTGATTGATGTGGTGCATCAAAGTTTGGTGTATTTGAATGAGTTTTTATGAGCACTTTTAATTTGGAGACTAACATGATTACAGCATTTATTGTTTTTGTGTTATTGTGTTGAGGAGAGTAGAGGAGTGTGTGTGTGTGTGTGTGTGTGTGTGTGTGTGTGTGTGTGTGTGTGTGTGTGTGTGTGTGTGTGTGTGTGTGTGTGTGTGTGTGTGTGTGTGTCAGTGGTCCATCCATGTAAACATTTAAGGTGATTTTATGAGAATGTCAGCTGCTACTTTTGTCCTTATGTGCTCAAATTTTATTCACAATAAATCATTGGAACCTTCATCTTCACATATTTGTGTCATTACTGGGAGAGAATCAGACCACTGATGTCCAGGCGGAAGACTTCTGTCAGGTCAGTGTTGCAGAGTTTTGTTTTGTTTGTTTTCCATCTGTGATTTGTGGGGGGAAAATACATTTCCAGTCCAAAATGATTCTTTAATGATGTGTTTTCAGTGTTTGTTGTTTTATTAATGGGGTGGGGGTGTGGGGTCAGCTCTTCAGTCAGTCAGCTGAGACCAGCGTACGGGTCAGACTGTTCTGAAAGATCAGCTCTTCACTCCACGCTGAAATGTGCTGCAGATATTTGCCCAGTGTCCCTGAAGGGCCATTTAGCAGATCTGAAGTGACACATTTTTCTCAATTCATCAAACAGATAAAAGTGGAAAATGTTCCAACAGTACGTAAAGTGTGAATCTATCAGAAAAAAGTCCACAGAGTGAAACAGACAAATTTGTCCTGCTGGCTGGTGTTTGGATTTGAGGTGGTTACACAGGAACTTCAAATAAATGTGAAAAAAAAATTGCCTGGACATAAGTTACAGTAACACTACTTGTAGTGTTAGGTAGCTTGGCTGCTACCAAATTATAAATTGGCAGTTGTGTGATGGAAAATAAATAGTGAGCAGTCATGAGGTTGCGGGACAGAAATGATGCTGATATATTTGCACGAGAACCAAGGTCCACGTCTGTCTTATTGTGAGGTTGTGAGAGTGAGACTCCACCCAGTGACTGAAGGGGACAACTGGAGGTCTTGGGGTCTCTTGAGAATTGCTGGAATGACTGTGTCCACTGAATGGTTACGTACAAAGACATGAGGAATCAGTATAGCTTTTTATTCACCAAGTATCCACAGAATACAAGGAATCTGACTTTGGTTTGAGCTGCACTCTCTCTGTACGGCATGTATAAATACGAGGTCTGTCAATAAAGTAAGGGTCCTTTTTATTTTTTTCAAAAACTATATGGATTTCATTCATATGTTTTTACGTCAGACATGCTTGAACCCTCGTGCGCATGCGTGAGTTTTTCCACGCCTGTCGGTGACGTCATTCGCCTGTGAGCACTCCTTGTGGGAGGAGTCGTCCAGCCCCTCCTCGGAATTCCTTTGTCTCAGAAGTTGCTGAGAGACTGGCGCTTTGTTTGATCAAAATTTTTTCTAAACCTGTGAGACACATCGAAGTGGACACGGTTCGAAAAATTAAGCTGGTTTTCAGTGAAAATTTTAACAGCTGATGAGAGATTTTGAGGTGATTCTGTCGCTTTAAGGACTTCCCACGGTGCGAGACGTCGCTCAGCGCTCTCAGGCGCCGTCGTCAGCCTGTTTCAAGCTGAAAACCTCCACATTTCAGGCTCTATTGATCCAGGAGGTCGTGAGAGAACAGAGAAGTTTCAGAAGATGTCGGTTTCAGCATTTTATCCGGATATTCCACTGTCAAAGGAGATTTTTTTAATGAAAGACGTGCGGGCGGATTGCAGCGTCGGCTCGCAGCCGCCGCGACGCTCCGCCACAGGAAAAACACCTCCGTGTTGATAACCATTTGTAAAATCCAGGCGGCTTTTGATGGCTTTCAGTGGAGTGAGTATATGAGAAATTGTTTAACAGGCAGGACATGTTCCAACTTGTCCTTAAGGCTTTCAACAGAGGTGTTTTTCCTGTGGCGGAGCGTCGCGGCGGCTGCGTCCCGACGCGCGGACCCGTCCGCACGTCTTTCATTAAAAAAATCTCCTTTAACAGTGGAATATCCGGATAAAATGCTGAAACCGACTTCTTCTGAAACTTCTCTGTTCTCTCACGACGTCCTGGATCAATAGAGCCTGAAATGTGGAGGTTTTCAGCTTGAACAGGCTGATGACGGCGCCTGGGAGTGCTGCACGACGTCTCGCACCGTGGGAAGTCCTTAAAGCGACAGAATCACCTCAAAATCTCTCATCAGCCGTTAAAATTTTCACTGAAAACCAGCTTAATTTTTCGAACCGTGTCCACTTCGATGTGTCTCACAGGTTTAGAAAAAATTTTGATCAAACAAAGCGCCAGTCTCTCAGCAACTTCTCAGACAAAGGAATTCTGACGAGGGGCTGGACGACTCCTCCCACAAGGAGTGCTCACAGGCGAATGACGTCACCGACAGGCGTGGAAAAACTCACGCATGCGCACGAGGGTTCAAGCATGTCTGACGTAAAAACATATGAATGAAATCCATATAGTTTTTGAAAAAAATAAAAAGGACCGTTACTTTATTGACAGCCCTCGTATATACTAAACACTGAATAATTCACAGTCATAAAATGTGCAAATGAAATGTGCAAGAGTAATAGAAAAAGGGAAAAAAGAAAAAGGGGAATCACTTGTCACCTGTGCTATGACATTTTGCTCATGTGGTACATTTCTTTGGGGCACCTCAGTGTTGAGGACCCCAGAAAGTGGAGATGGTTGAGGACATGTTTCACCTGGCTGTGGCAAATAAATGGTTACATTTGACAGGCGAAGATGGACTGGCTGTCTGCCTGGATGATTGCCATTCAGAACCCAAGGTGGTTTTATTTTATTGAGTCATCATGATGATGATGTTGTTGATTGTTTTAGACGGGGAAACAGGAAGACGAGCTAATAAGCAACATATACATACTGGCCTAGTTACACTGTTTAAATATTCTCACACTCTTGAAGTGTCCAGCAGATGCCAGTGATGAGGACAATATTGGCCAGCAGGAGGTGCTATGCAGTCACGTGAACCTCAACCCCCAAAGCCAAAAGCCCATCAGACCCAGGACTGTGAAAATAATGGAATGGTTTCTTTAAAAAAAAAAAGAGAGCGTTGTTTCATCAAGTCTTTTTCCAAACCCTCATTAGTTTGAATTATGTTTACATGCAGCTGGTGACATTATCATATCGTTACGTTTCATTTGCTCTTTTCCTGGTGCTAATCTGGGGCCGGGTCATGGTGGCAGTAGACAAAGCAGCCCCACATGTCCCTGTTCAATCAACTCTCTCTATCAATCACTAAATTATAAACAATATTTGCTAGGGGTGTAGTGATACACAAAAATCACGGTTCGATACGTACCTCAGTTTTGAGGTCATGGTTCAGTTCTTTTTCGGTACAGTTTGGGAACAAAATGCAAAACCTAAATTTGCTTGTTGTTTAAACCAACAATTTATTGTAACATTATAGAAACAGGAAAATAAAATAATTGCAAAGTGCTGTCTGGTAATAAATAAAATGTGGTCAAATAAACAACAAATATGTCAATTGATGCTGTCAACTGATTTCCTGAAAGCTGTGCTCCTCATGCGGTGTGATTTCACACACACACACACACACACACACACACACACACACACACACACACACACACACACACACACACACACACACACACACACACACACACACACACACAGTGTAAAGGTAAACTCGTTCCTGTGCGTTTTAGTGAAGAAAGGTCACTCTGCAGCATTTTGCATCATCAGATCAGTTAGTGGAGCGCAGCCGCCCCCCCACCACCACCACACCATTGGTTCTCAGTCTTGGTGCAACAAATCAAAAAAGTTGCAGTGCCTCAATAACATCTCATGTACTACAGCCTCCATGCGAGCCTGGCTGCACATGGAGCAGGGACACCGTGCGTGCGCACTGGATGACCTGCGCGTCAATATTAAGACTTAACATGACAACACTTCAGGGGAAAAAAGCATTTGTGGTCCATATTTAAGTAAAAGTTAAAAAATCTTTCTCTCTAACATCTTTCTGTGTAAATAGCTCATGTTACAACATGGAAACCCGCGGCTTATAGAGTGGAACTTGAGCAAATCACAGAATATATGTAGATCGCCCTCTGTACATTTGCAGGACAAATTCAACCCATAGCAAGTTAGCTTTGAGTTAGCGGGCGTTAGCGCTCATGCTGACATCTGCTAAATGTCTTATAAATAACTCCAGAGGTGCTGTTAGGTTCCAAAATCAGCATTTTCAGTTTTAGAAGTGTTTATTTCTCGCTAGCTTTTATATACTACTAGTGCAGTGTCCGTAGGAAGTTTGTATTCCAGTAGAAAATTGGGAGGAAAAAATGTAATTAAAAAAAGACCATCACCAGATCAGTACTGCATAAAAATGCCAAATACCACCACCAGGCCAAGGGACATTCCATAATTAGAGGGCATTTTGGCATATACACTTCTTAAAAATAAATCTTCAGTTTTAGCATCTTATGTTGTTTATTTAAGAAATATGGGTCATAAACTACTAAAGTATATGATTTGTCAAGCTCAGCCATCAACGGTACTTTTTCCACCGCATATTTTTTATTTGCTGTGTGTATGTATCCGTGTGCTACCCTGTTACAAATACAAGGATTGTACGTATATATATATATATATATATATATATATATATATATATATATATATATATATATATATATATATATATATATTCATATTAGGCCTATCTATTGCAAATAATAATAATTACAAATAACCATAACAATCTAACCAAAATGAATTTATTTTCAGATGTGAACATGTATTCTGGTACACAATGCAGTAATGATGCTGTTCTAACTGAAGAAATGTGTAAATTCTGAGTATTTATTTTAAATATGTAAAATATGTAAATAATATAATATGTAAAATATGTAAATAATAAATCTCATTCAAATGAATATGTAAATATGTAAATAATATAAAATAATAATATATATATATTCACATGTAAATACAAAAAAGTACACAAATTCATTTTTATCATTTAACTAAACATCTTTAACCATAAACACCCTGTTAACTATGATAATATCCATGTTATATAATTTTAGTAACAGGGTTGCAAATCAATGCTAATACAGCATCTACCTAATGAACAAAAGCTAGCTGCTTAATTTAGCTATTTTACTCAGGTCAAGGACCAGTGTAGTTTTACAAATACCAGAAAATAAAAATTGAAATTATTCAACATTATTCTTAAACTATGAGTAACAGGGTTGAGTGGTTTAGCTTTATGCACTCAGTTAACCCAGAAAAGTTTGAAAATATATCAAAGATGCAAGAGGGCACTTCCCTTTGGTCTACCTATGGATTTTGAAAATGTTTGGATGATGTCATTTCTTGTTTGTAATATGACATAATATTTTAACCCTTCATCAGCCAGGCCAAAATGGTAAGGGTAACAGGGTTGTGTGCACATTCAGGGACACAACTTCAAAGCACAATAAATAGTATTCAAAATGTGTTTTATTCATTTTTTTGTTTGTTTTTTACAGGTACAATAGATTCATGTAATGAAAATACAACAGAAGACAATTAATTCAAGACTTATTTTAGATATTAAAAATGATGTAAAAGCTTGAGGCGGGGACAAGAGAAAAACCTCATTTTTAAGGGTATTTTACACCTATTCAGTATATTTGATTATGTAAAGACACAATTTCTTTCCAGCAAATTATTATATTTTGCTTTATGCCAGTTTAATTGGCAGGTTATGTGATATATTTTGGACTAAAGTATTTTAAATATCAGGTTGGGGACAGCAAATGTCCTCTAATTCTGGAATGTCTCCCAAGCGGATTCTGAATAAAGTGTGGTGAAATGCCATCACCAAAATGTAGCACTTTGAAATTCCCCCAGTTGTAATATAAATCAAGTGAGAGGGGGATGTGTTGGCTTTTTAAATACTTCAAAGACACTGGACTCATCGAGAGGATTTAATGCTGCTATAACGGAGTGATGCAGCAGGTGGCAGCAATGCAACAATAAGGATGCCGGCTGCCATTACACACCCTAGAAGAAGAAAGGGTGCACTTATTTTGGTCGACCCTAATTAACCGCTCTGTAAGTTTGATGCAGAAATTCTGCAAACTTTCATGGGCTTTAATATCAGAGACAGATTTTCTTTCAAATATTTACTCCCCCCCCCCTTCAGAAAATCGGGATGTGTTGGGACGTCATTGGTTTCCACGCATCAGACTTACAGAGTGGTTAATTAGAGCTGACTGCTTGTTTTTAGCCACAGGGTCACATTGTGAGAGGTGTGCATTTTGTGTCAAAATAAAGCCATAAAAATATATTTATATTTAAATTGGCAGTTTTATATGATGGAATAACTTTTAACATGGAAACTAATTTTGATGGAAATCTGTATATAAACTGAGGTTTTGCAGGACAGAGATGGCACCATCTTGGAAGTACTAATGTTACAATGATAAAATAAAGGTTTATTATCAAAATAAAGGTTTGAAAATGAATCCCAAAACTTTTCATAATAAATGATGCACATCATTGTGACATGCACGAGCCATATCTGAAAGCTGAGGTTGATCTGACAGAGAGATATGTGAGACACACACACACACACACACAGACGTTCCATGCTTTATAGATAGTTATGATAAAGAAATTATATATATACAGTAGTGTTCAGAATAATAGTAGTGCTATGTGACTAAAAAGATTAATCCAGGTTTTGAGTATATTTCTTATTGTTGCATAGGAAACAAGGTACCAGTAGATTCAGTAGATTCTCACAAATCCAACAAGACCAAGCATTCATGATATGCACACTCTTAAGGCTATGAAATTGGGCGATTAGTAAAAAAAAAAAGTAGAAAAGGGGGTGTTCACAATAATAGTAGTGTGGCATTCAGTCAGTGAGTTTGTCAATTTTGTGGAACAAACAGGTGTGAATCAGGTGTCCCCTATTTAATGATGAAGCCAGCACCTGTTGAACATGCTTTTCTCTTTGAAAGTCTGAGGAAAATGGGACGTTCTAGACATTGTTAAGAAGAACAGCGTAGTTTGATTAAAAAGTTGATTGGAGAGGGGAAAACTTATACGCAGGTGCAAAAAATTATAGGCTGTTCATCTGCAATGATCTCCAATGCTTTAAAATGGACAAAGAAAAAAAGAAACAGACGCATTGAAGAAAACGGAAAACAACCATCAAAATGGATAGAAGAATAACCAGAATGGCAAAGGCTCACCCATTGATCAGCTCCAGGATGATCAAAGACAGTCTGGAGTTACCTGTAAGTGCTGTGACAGTTAGAAGACGCCTGTGTGAAGCTAATTTATTAGCAAGAATCCCCCGCAAAGTCCCTCTGTTAAATAAAAGACGTGCAGAAGAGGTTACAATTTGCCAAAGAACACATCAACTGGCCTAAAGGGAAATGGAGGAATATTTTGTGGACTGATGAGAGTAAAACTGTTCTTTTTGGGTCCAAGAGCCGCAGACAGTTTGTGAAACGACCCCCAAACTCTGAATTCAAGCCACAGTTCACAGTGAAGACAGTGAAGCATGGTGGTGCAAGCATCATGATATGGGCATGTTTCTCCTACTATGGTGTTGGGCCTATATATCACATACCAGGTATCATGGATCAGTTTGGATATGTCAGAATACTTGAAGAGGTCATGTTGCCTTATGCTGAAGAGGACATGCCCTTGAAATGGGTGTTTCAACAAGACAATGACCCCAAGCACACTAGTAAACCAGCAAAATCTTGGTTCCAAACCAACAAAATGAATGCCTCACAGATGTGAAGAAATCATGAAAAACTGTGGTTATACAACTAAATACTAGTTTAGTGATTCACAGGATTGCTAAAAAAGCAGTTTGAACATAATAGTTTTGAGTTTGTAGCATCAACAGCAGATGCTACTATTATTGTGAACACCCCCTTTTCTACTTTTTTTTACTAATAGCCCAATTTCATAGCCTTAAGAGTGTGCATATCATGAATGCTTGGTCTTGTTGGATTTGTGAGAATCTACTGAATCTACTGGTACCTTGTTTCCCATGTAACAATAAGAAATATACTCAAAACCTGGATTAATCTTTTTAGTCACATAGCACTACTATTATTCTGAACACTACTGAATATATACACAAACCAAACTGTGTTTCCACCTAGTTAGCAGCCTGTGACGTCACCACACTAATGTCCACTAAGTGGTTTGGAAATCATTCCAGAGGTGTTATCAGATTACAAAAATAGTGTTTCAGTTTTAGAAGTGTTTTTTTTTTTTCTTGCTAGCTTTTACATAATAAGAAACAAATACATAAATGCACAAAATGAAGCGGTTTTGAAGAGACCAGAGACTGATATCACAATTGCAGCTTTACTCTGATTGTTTGTCACCTGCATCACTCAAAACCAAATGGATCAGATTAGAACACAATGTGACTTGTTAACCTCTTAAAATAGCCATATTTGAACTTGTCCAAGGTCTGTGTCCCAAGAATGTTCCCTGTGAATTTCAAGAATCTGGCAGTAATAGGACTGGTTTAGACTTACACTGAGCACAGACAGACAGACGGACAGATGGACAGATGGACAGACAGTCCTACAAAATACCTGATGGCTCACATTTGATGGCCTCGGGGAAAGAGTCCATCAAATGTGAGCCAAGTTTTGCATCGGCTGCATCCTACCAATATTTGAGTCTAGCATAAAAAAAGAAAAAAACAACAACAATTTGGTGTCAGTCACAGGCTTCATGCAGTCACAACAAGTGATGGAAATGCAGCCAAATTTAAATGCCTCAGTTTCCTGAGATAGACCATTTCCAGGATTGTTGCTCACCATATAACTGCTGCTGTATGATGATGTTTGAGACTCATCTGTGCCTCCATCTACATCCCAACTATCAGAGTGATGCTGCTGACTTGTCACATCCCCCAGACAGCAGTCACAGGGTTCAAACCTCCGCTGCAGGCTGCAGTAAAAAACAGATGTTCTGACACCACACGAGGAATCGTGACTTTGTTTACTGGATTCAGATGTCTTGCACTCTGATCCACCTCTGCTGACCTCCATCATACAACCCTGTATGACCTTTGGTTACTGCCCTTACTTCTGACTCTTTTGCCCTCTGGTGGTGGGAGTAGATCCCAATCAAGGCGTTACATTGTTCCTGGCTCCAGCCTGCTAGAAGGCAGCGGGATGAATTATCTGAACAGGCTGGCATTCCTGAAACTGATTATGGTTTATTTAGAGCAAGCAGCGTGTACTCCAGCACCATCCTTCATCACTAGGCACTGATAATATCCCGCCACCACACACAGCGCCACACTCCAGGGACTGTGTGTGTGCTTTATCTGTCGCCTCCCCCTGCAGCGCGCTGTGTGTGCGCCGGCCTGAGAAGACTCACTGCTGCTGCCTGTTGAGAATGAGAGACGCTCTGTCCCGTCTGTGAATTAATTTTGTGAGCTCAGAGTCAGAATTGAACTTAATAGCAACTTAGATGTGCACTCCTCCTCTGCGCTTCTTTTATTCTGCATCCACACAGCTGCACATCACTCACAGACGTGTGCGTGCACGCTCATTCCTTGCTGTTCCACTAATTGTAATCTGGGCTCCGCCCTAGGCCTCTCATCTCATCCATCCCATGATATGTGTGCGTGCGTGCACATGTGTGTGTGACGCAGCCGGCGAGCTGAGGCGGGAAGCTGTGTCTCATTTATCTGCTGTTGACATTGAGTGAGATTTGCTCTGCTGAGGGAAAGCGATGCTCCTGCTTATTAATTATGCCTGAAATATTAAAAAGACTCCATCAAACATGAATTATTAATTAATTTGGCCCAGATCATCTCAGCTAAAGATTTCCAAAACTTGTCATACATCATCAGACGAGAACGTGACAACATTGCACGAGTGAGAGGCCGGTGTTATCCTGCTGTAAATACAAGGTTTTGTGTGTGTGTGTGTGTGTGTGTGTGTGTGTGTGTGTGTGTGTGTGTGTGTGTGTGTGTGTGTGTGTGTGTGTGTGTGTGTATACACTGTTTCTATTCTTTGTTCCATTTGCAAACTTTTCTTTGTGACCTTGATAATACTTTTAAAACACTGTCACTGTGCCAAACCTTCAAATGAGTTGTGAAACACATTATTCTGTAGGATATCAATGAAATAAAAGAACATTCCAGGAATATATCATGCACTTATCTCCCTGAATTGGATGAGAAGATTGATGCCAGGTTCATCTCTGTCTTGAGAAACACTTTAGGCATTCTTAAGGGCCCCTTCACACATAGTACAAATATGTACAACTCAGGGGGACTCCCATTGGAACAGCTCGTATGAGCGAACCACGCAAACATCACCCCGACGGGCAGGCATGCACGATGCTACTGTGACAGTTCATGCACTGAAAATAAAAAAAAATAAATAAAAGTTGCATGCCACCCACAGGAATCGAACCTGCACTTTCCAAAAGCTCTGATTGCCATTCAGAAATTTTACCACTGAGCTACCATCACTATCCTGTAAAACGTGTGGGAAAATGCCTGATATCAGGAAGGACATGGATGTATTTAAAAAAAATAAAACCACACACCGTATAAAACACAGCATTTTTTAATCCCTCTAGTCAAGCAGGCAATACAAGTATGACCCATCTGTTCCTCTGTAGATGGCCCATGGTCACAGACGTACAGTCATGAATTGACATGAATGAGAAGCACGGCACTCTTATCATTTCCACATGTACTGGTCCAGTGTGTCCAGCCGGCCCTGCGTGCCTGTCCTGCTCCAAAACGCATGTCTTGCGGATGGTGCACTGCAGGACTGACACTGCGTCATGTGGAACAGAGCTCACATGGGTGATGTGACAGTCAGATCGCCCAATGCGTGTTATGATTTGACGGCCCGTTTCAACCTGGGGGTGGCCTGTCAGTGTGCACGGTGGGCACTTGCTTGCTCACTGCAGCCTGTCTCCACAGCAATATATGTTTTATTTATGTCTGCATGAGGACAGCAAGCAGACACACGTGTGTCACAGTGGGCAGTTGTTAATGTCCGTCCAAACACAGTACGTGTTGTCCAGCCATGACGTCCAGAACCACAGATCTCCACAACCACTTCTGTCAGCGGCCACACCCTCTGTCAGTTCAGTGCACACACAAATGCGTCACTGTCTGTTTTCAAAGCCACACTCATGGGGCACTTAGACAAATTTCACTGCCAGCACGGCAATGGTTGTCTGCAGTCTGTTGTTGTGTTAATAGTGTAAATGGCCACACATTTTCTAAGTGCCAAATGAGCGGTGTTAGATGTTCGTGCATGTCACCTAGAATTTGCCCAACACCTGGCGTGAGAGGGATCGAATGGGCTCTCACAGTGCACGCTCTGTCTTTCAGCCGCTGGTGTGCACAAATAGTTGTAGTAACAGGTTTATGAGGCAGCTATGGTTTTACATGTTTTTGCATATAACTCCTGCTTCATGCGCACTTGATGCGCAATTCGACCAAATGTGTGAAGGGGCCCTAAAGTTTTGAATTTCAAGAAGATCCCGTTTGTCCAAGGGGCGATTTAAGTGCATGAACATACTTTCACAGCATCTCAGCCAATTGAACAGTAAACATTATATGTAGAGATGTTTTGTTGTCAACTGCTCTGCCAGACCTTCACTGGGGCAGAGCTCAGGCCACTCTGTCACAACACACACTGAACCAAAATGAAGCAGGCAAAGTGAAGATAATGTGTTTCTCAGCATGCATAGATGTGTCCCTTGATGACATGACAATTCCAGTCAGAATGTTTGGAAGAGGTCCAAGTGACCTTGGTTTCATAGATGAACTGCATAACTCTGCCTCCACAGGCAAGTTGGCATTTCAGCCAAGTGAGAGACGAGAAAACATGAATGTGAATGATCCGGGATGTCACCTTTTTCAAGCCCCTTTGTTTACTATGTCTGAAATTCCATTGTATTCATTGTTGTTTATTTACATATGATTTATTTATGATGTTGTTAATGCTGCTCGAATAACCATATGGCACATTTTTCTTGGCACAATCCAGATATTAGAACAACAATCTGGACATTAGAGAAACACCTCAGCTTTTTCATTCAATCATAAATATGATTTTAACTACATTTTGTCTGTCTGTCTGTCTGTCTACATAAGGTTCTAGGACATTTCTCCCCTGCCTCCCCACCCCTGTGCATGGTTTCTGTTGTACTACATTGCATTTACCTTTCAGACTGTACAAATGACAGTAAATAAAAACAAAACATATTCCTGTTTTATTGGGACTTTATTTGTAATAACTAAATATTTACAAAACAAGTATGAAAAATTGACATTACTATTTGATAATTTGTCATGTAAAGTGTTGTATCAATGAGTCTTTTCAAATATGCAAATTTTTAATTTTTTTCAGGACATTGTTTATAGCTACAAATTGTGGACAATACCGTAGAGGAAGTCCAAGCGATCTCTCTCTTGGTAGTCAGCCACAATAGTTTCAATTCTGCGGGTGGTGTCCCAGTACACTTGCTGTTGTGGTGGGGTAGACTCGCCGACTCCCAGCTGCTGGACAATGACTCTGCTGCTTATTCCATTTTTAGTATATCCAAGAACACCCAGATGTTCATGTGGTGACAGCCGACACTAGCAGCCCTGTGGCAGTGCCAGCCTTCTACACTGCTGTTTGTGTGTGGCAGTCTTTCCTGTATTCTGGCTTTTATGTTCCAGATAGCGAGGTCAAAAAACTGGACCCCTGTGGTTTCTTCTACCTGCGTGACTGATGAAGGTGTCTCCAAAGTAGTTGACCACAGGCTGGAGCTCCTTAGGCAGTCCCTCCTGAACCAGCTCAAACGAAACAACCACATCTTTGGCATCTTCTGGTGGTACAAAGGCCACAGCAGGCAACATCCTGGTTGCTGGTTGCAAGGCAGAGCTTGGCGTCAGCAGCATATCTCTCCTTGGGCCTTTCCCCTGTACCAGAAGGTACACACACTGGGCCAAGTGGTAATTGCACCCCTGCATCTCTGCTTCCATGGGGGGGGGTAGCCTGAGCGGAAAAGGGCTGGGGGGAAATGGCCTAAGAGGGAAAAGACAAGAGGGAAGTGACCCGGGGGGGAATTTCCAAGTGGGAAATGACCGGCGAAATGCCCTGAGATAGTTAGATATGTGTGTGTATTCCAAAAATGTTCGACCTTTTGCCATGATGAAAGCAATTATTCACCTGGGGGTCTGAAATCAAAATGTCCTTCAAAATTGTCTCCTTGGGGCTGCACACACTTCTGCCAGCGGTTCTGCCATTGTTGGAAGCATTTCTGGAAGGCCTCTTTTGGAATGGTGTCCAGCTGTGTCATTACATTCTGCAAGATTTCTTCTTGCGGGTCAAATCAAGTCCCCTTTAGTGTCATTTTGATCTTGGGGAACAGCAAAAATCAGGTCAAGCCATGTCAGGACAGTAGAGCACCTGACAAATCACAGGAGTGTTGTGTTTGGCCAGGAAAACCTGAATCACTTGAGCAGAATGGGCAGGTGCATTGTCACGGTGGAGCTGCCAACTTTACACCACCCACAGATTCCGTCGTTCACAGTGCCTGTCGTTGACAGTCCTCTGTCATCACAGAGGTGACAGAGGACCTCCTGATAAAACTGTGTTAATAATTTGGCCTTTATTGATATTTTGTCATACTCACAATGCACCACCCCACAGAAGTCAAAGAAAGCAGTCAACATGACTTTGACCTTGCTGTACATCTGACGTACTTTCTTTGGTCTCGGTTATGTTGGATGTTTCCAATGTGATTTGATTTCCAGTGTAACAGTTTCATCTATCACGTATCCGCAATGAAGGTGCCTCTTTGTACCATGTGCCACGTAGCAGCCTCTAGTGAGCCACGGTGGACCTGTCATTAGAGCCTCGAATGGCTCGCATCAGCCACACTAAGCCATGTAGTGCCATGATAGCGCCATGATAATGCCATCTTGGTGCGCGTTTAGGCATGGGTTTGGTCCAAACCTCCAGCCCTCCCACACCTGGTCCCTTTAAAATGTGGGTTTTCAATCACAGATTCATAGCAGCATTTAAAGATGTCACTTTTTTTTTAATGCAGTCCAAAAATAGATGCTCCAGTACACACCTGCAGTTGTGCGCTGTGTGCCAGGCTGCTGTCCACCTGTAATGCACCAGACCAGCTAGAACTAAACCATGGATTCCTGGAGAGCTGCCTCTGTGCTCCTCGCTAGCTCCACAGGTCACTGGCCTTATTTCTTCTGCGGCTTTAAACACACACACTGTAGATCCCACTTTTAACTTTGTTTGTCTGTTTATTTCTGCAAAATCACTCTTGTGTGCGCGCGCTGCTGTTCTCCATTCATAGACAGCTGCCTCTGTGCTCCTTCTCACTTGGCTTCCTTTCCATTTGTGGCTTACTGGCTTTATTTTTTTCCCTGGCTTTAACCCTCTGGGGTCTGAGGGCATGTTTTGGACAATTCATGCGTCTGGCATAAATGTTTTATTATTGCTGCTAACCAGTGTTGCCACAGTTACTTTGAAAAAGTAATCCAATTACTGATTACTCCTTGAAAAAGTAACTTAGTTACTTTATTGATTACTCAATTGTAAAAGTAACTAAGTTAGATTACTAGTTACTTTTTTAGTTACTTTCCCCAGCTGCCGACAACTCACTTTATAGTCACCCTTTCTTGACTTCAATGAAAATAAATACTTGTTTTATAAAAAGTAAAATAAAGACCTCTTTCTTGACCTCATATTTAACTGTTGACAGCACTGTAACAGTAAAACTTGCAATTTCAAACCTACATTGTTTAGAAATGTAACTATTAAATTCTAACTCTCTAAACATTTTACTTGTCGAAATTATTATTATTTTAAGCAATATTAGTAGTTGTAGTAAAAAACGGCTTCAAAACTGGACCTTTAATCTAGGGGTGTTGTGGGGGGGGCACATCCCTGCCCCACGCCCCCATTCCATCTGGATTCGCCCCTGCTTTGGCGTTTGAGCACAAATAATGGATAACATTTATTTATGCAGAAAACGTGACCAGATTTACAGGTAAGAAAGTTTGATTGCGTTTTCACATCATGTGGTCCTCAGAAAGAGAGTTTAGATGCATTTGAGTGGAAAATAGTGTTAGTTGTTGACGCGTCGCGGAGGATCAGCTGTTTTTAACGAGACGATACAAAGCGGCTCAGCTCAGCTCTAAATAAAGGAGGGGAAAAAGTATAAAAATGTCTTTGTAAAGCTCAGTGCAGGTGTGCTGATCACCGTGCTTTAAGAGGTGACGACGAGTCGAGCAGCTGCAAAAAACCGTGGATGAAAAGCTCACAGCTCACTTAAAGTGGGCAGTTCAGTCGAACCCCGACCTCCTGCCCACAGACCAAGTTTAATGCTGCTGTCGACCCACAATGAAAAATAATAGTAACGCACAGTGACTTGGAGAAGTAACTTTAATCTGATTACTGATTTGGAAAGATTAACGCGTTAGATTACTCGTTACTAAAAAAAGTGGTCAGATTAGAGTAACACGTTACTAAGTAACGCGTTACCGGCATCACTGCTGCTAACAGCTCTCCCTGCATCCCACAATCAAGTTTTATGTTTTTTTTTTTTCAGGACAACCTGTGCTTTCATAATATATGCTTTTGTTGTGTTTCACAAGTGTAATAAAGGTTTACAATCAAAAATAAGAAAGATAAGATAAGCCTTTATTAATCCCTCAATGAGGAAATTTCAGTGTCACATCGCAGCATAGAACAGTAGGAGTAGAAGGGCATGCAACAAAACAACAAGCATCTCTCAAAAACAAGAACCAAAAAAAGCACTGAGTGCCAGGTAAAGCTAAGGCCACCATTGTTCAGTTCAGTGCTGCACTGCCAGGATGATATACACCATCGGGGTGTGAAAGTGATCATATAAAATGACTTCAGCGTGAAATGTACGATAAGTTACTCTGATATTTACAATATGGGCAGGTTAAAATATAAGTAATATATATGTAATATGTAATGTAATATATGTAAAGTGACTTGAGTGCACCATAAGTTAAATTATTGCACTAATAAATACAGCAGGTAGTGACATGATTATTGTCCTGGTTGCTATGGTTACCACAGTACTAGCATTGTTCATTGTACAGTCTGACAGCAGCCGGGAGAAACGATCTGCGGAATCTCTCCCTCACACAGCGAGGGTGGATGAGTCTGTCACTGAAAGTGCTCTCCAGAGCAGACAGAACGTCCAGCAGGGGATGACATTCATGGTCCAGCATAGATGTAAGTTTAGCCAGGACCCTCCTGTCCTCCACCCAGGACAGAGCAGGATTTCCTGATGATCTTATCCAGCCTTTTCCTGTCCCTCTCTGTAATGCTGCTGCTCCAGCAGACCACACCGTACAGGATGGCAGATGCCACCACAAAGTCATAGCAGGTCCTCAGGAGTGGCCCCCTCACTCCAATAGACCTCAGCCTCCTCAGGAGGTAGAGGCGGCTCTGACCCTTCCTGTAAAGTGCATCCGTGTTGTGAGTCCAGTCCAGTTTGTTGTTCAGATGAACACCCAGGAACTTATATGAGTCCACTCTCTCAATGTCCCTTCCCTGGATGTTCACTGGGGGGAGCGTAGTGGGGCAGCGTCTGAAGTCCACCACCATCTCCTTGGTCTTCCCCGCATTGATGAGGAGGTGGTTCCTCTGGCACCAGTCCACAAAGTCCTGCGTTAGTCCTCTGTACTCCGCGTCATCGTTGTCCATAATGAGCCCAATGAGGACGGAGTCATCGGAGAACTTCTGCAGGACACAGCTGTCTGTGTTGTGTCTGAAGTCTGCAGTGTAAAGAGTGAAGAGGAAGGGCGCGAGGACCGTCCCCTGGGGGGCCCCCACACTGCAGGTCAGGAGGTCAGACACGCAGTTCTTGGTCCTCACAAACTGGAGCCGGTTTGTGAGGTAGTCCAGGACCCACTCAGCCAGATCCTCGTCCACTCCTGAAAGAAAAAAGTAAAGCAGAAATTAATTTTCCACCCACATTTATTCAAAACACACAGCAAACTATAATAAACAACTGTTTTGACACTTTATAAAGGTAACTTTATAAGGTAACTCTTGTCTGAAAGACTGTACAACAAAAGGTTCAAACAATAAACACAAATGCACATTTTGAACAATATATACAAAATGGTCCATGCTTTTTTTTTTTTTTTTTCTTCATCTCAAAGCAATTTCTGTCTGCTATTACACAAAGGTCCCATCACAAACTTCTACTTCTACTGTGTTTTGGAGTGTTCTGTGCTGCTCCTAAAGCAGCTTTCATTCACACTTTGGCCCACTTTGGCTCCTTACAGTCTGAGGGGTGGCCCCTCCCCCCTCACTTCATTGATATGGTAAACAGTACTTTACACTGAGAAAGCAACAGAGTTATCCAGTAACATTCACATGCAAACTAGTGGAACAATCCTGATAGTTTCTTTGTTTGAGCACGTGAGATTGTCATCAGAAGCTCTCCGTCTGCTCTTGCTTTCACTGATTGCTGTGCGTAATGGTGCAGGGCACATTGAGTATGTACTAATAGTATGTACTCATTGGAGCACCCAGGGGGCTATTCAAGAGGGCCAACTAGTAACACATCACTCCTGAAAATGATTTTTGGCTTTTCACGTGAGGTAAATCTGCCCTACGCTTGGATTTTGGAAAACCATGTGAACCATTTCCGATTGGACACTCACACTGTGCACGTCATCACACAGCTTCAATGAGGAGCACAAAGATGGCCAATGGCTGGCTCGAAAGTTCACGGAGTTAACGTTTCAGCAAAAAAAAAAAAAGTAAGTTTCTATCTCATATCATTCAAAAGTTATTTATAATTTAGTAAAGCTTGGTCTTAGCCGTCGTACATGACAGCGTCGGCCCCAGAGGGTTAAACACAGTCATTTTTACATCGTGATCCCACGTTAAAGTTTATGTTTGTATGTTTATTTCTGCTATATATATATATATATATATATATATATATATATATATATATATATATATATATATATATATATAGTGTTGCCACAGTTACTTTGAAAAAGTAATCCAATTACTGATTACTGATTACTCAGTTGTAAAAGTAACTAAGTTAGATTACTAGTTACTTTTTTAGTTACTTTCCCCAGCTGTCGACAACAACCCTCAACATGACAATGATACTTGTTTAATCAAAAATCACTTTATAGTCAACCTTTCTTGACTTCAATGAAAATAAATACTTGTTTTATAAAAAGTAAAATAAATACCTCTTTCTTGACCTCATATTTAACTGTTGACAGCACTGTAACAGTAAAACTTGCAATTTCTAATCTACATTGTTTATAAATGTAACTATTAAATTCTTTCTAACATTTTTCTAACATTTAAATTCTCTCTAAACATTTTACTTGTGGAAATTATTATTATTATAAGTAGTATTAGTAGTTGTAGTAAAAAAAAGGCTTCAAAACTGGACCTTTAATCTAGGGTGTTGTGGGGGGGGCACTTCCTTGCCCCACGCCCCCATTCCATCTGGATTCGCCCCTACTTTGGCGTTTGAGCACAAAGAATGGATAACATTTATTTATGCAAAAAACATTACCCGATTTACAGGTAAGAAAGTTTTATTGCGTTTTCACATCATGTGGTCCTCAGAAAGAGAGTTTAGGTGCATTTGAGTGGAAAATAGTGTTAGTTGTTGACACGTCGCGGAGGATCAGCTGTTTTTAACGAGACGATACAGAGCGGCTCAGCTCAGAATTCTAAATAAAGGAGGAAAAAAGTATAAAAATGTCTTTGTAAAGCTCAGTGCAGGTGTGCTGATCACCGCCCTTTAAGAGGTGACGACGAGTCGAGCAGCTGCAAAAAACCGTGGATGAAAAGCTCACAGCTCACTTAAAGTGGGCAGTTCAGTCGAACCCCGACCTCCTGCCCACAGACCAAGTTTAATGCTGCTATCGACCCACAATGAAAAATAATAGTAACGCACAGTGACATGGAGAAGTAACTTTAATCTGATTACTGATTTGGAAAGATTAACGCGTTAGATTACTCGTTACTTAAAAAAAGTGGTCAGATTAGAGTAACGCGTTTTATATATATATATATATATATATTTCTTCCGCAGCTTACAAGTCACTGTGATACAACTTTTAACTTTGTGTTATGTCTTCAAAATCGTTCTTTTGTGCGCTCTTGTCCTATGTTGCTGCACAGCTCTGCTCTGCTTTTAGCGGCTTCACTGGAGTTATTTCTTCCGCGGCTTTAAACACACATCCACTTTCACGCAGTCATCCAAATTTTAACTTTGTGTTCGTCCAATATTGACTGAAAAATCACTCTTTTGTGAACTGGCGTTCTGCCTAAATGCTCGTTTGGAGCGTGATGAGTCACTCCATCAGTGCGCACACACAGTGGAGCTCATGTGATCCATTTACAAGATATTAAATCAACCATAGACATACCTTAACAGCTAGGAACTGTTTTTTTCAAGCTATAAAAACATTCAAAATAGTTACCTTAAGCTGTTCAAAACACATTCCATATGGAGCAGGAAAGAGAGGAAAAAAGTGTCCAGATGAAACAGTCCTCTATGATTCCAGAAGTGATTAGAGGTGTTTTCAGCATCCAAGGTTTAGCAGAAAATGATTAATTTGCTACAAAATAATTATTTTATATAAAGTGCAGCGCACAGAGCAGGTGGAATTGTGTGCACAAGAGGGCAGCCGCTCCAAAAACAGGTGCACGGATAATGGGCTTTTAGCAGCCTCATAAGCACCACGCAAATGCCTCTAAGTCGTTGCAGTAACTTGTACACAAACTGCGCCACGCTCTTTTTGCTAAATTTTTAACATCTTGAAATTAGCACCACGGTCAGAGAGGAGCCTTGTTAACTGAAGATAATGTCTCTAAGAGCCACTCAGAGCCATGAAACTCCCACGATAGTTGAAGAAACCCTCTGGTAGCAAAGAAATCATGCTGCAGGGCTCATTATTCATACTTCATTATTTGGTGGGACCCAGGCTTAAATGGCACTAGCCCTGGAATGTTGGAATGTTGTCTGTCCTGGATGTAGTGGAAGATTTCCAGGGTGGGTGGTAAGATATCCTAGGATATCTTACCACCCGGTGGCGAAGCTGTCTGCTAGCTGTCTCGTTACAAGTGATGATGGTGTTCTAGAATTAGGGGTCTCTGCACATTCCAGCGGGTCCTGCTTGGCTTCCACATGCAGTTGCTTCTGCTCCTCTGTTAACAGCTTTGGGATGAATTTCACTGACACTCTCCACATGCACAAATCCTACATCAAAATAAAATGTATCCAAACTTATCCAAACCTCATCCACAAGTGCTTGGATGGTGACATGAGCATCATCTATGAGCAAAGTCCATATTCTGTTAGTCACTTGGTCATTTCAGCTTGTGGATGGCTGATTGGACTTTGCTTCACTCTCCACTGACGAATGATGTGCGCACATTTTTTAAGCTGCTTCGCCACTCTTTTATTTGAGTTATGCTCCTGGCATCTCACCAAAGGCTTGGTGAATCTTGTGAATCATTTTTGCTTGCGTCTCACCAAGCTTTTGTTAGAACTTGATGCGACACCTTTGCTCAAGTCCTTTCATCATATTATAGTATATTATAGTGGTCACTCTGTAATATGTTCTGTTTTGTTGTTTTTGCAAAACACAAAAAAGTTTGCATGAAAGTACAATATATATGAAGGGTTTTTTATTGCTTTTTTTTTTTTTTTTGAATGAACTTCACATCTGTACCTCTTATGTGAGCAACATCCTGTCAGTGCAGAAGAAAATTACCAAATGGATGCACAAAGTGTTTGACAGATCAGGTTCCTCCAAAACAGGTTCCTGTATGATTTGTGGTTGGGCTGGGCTCCTGGGCTCTCTGTAAGAAAAGTTCACCCATGAACCCATGTTTGTACTCTTATATAAAACCTGTTTGAATATGGTTGCATAGACTGCATAAATTCTTAGCATTTGTATGACTTCAGTGGTGATTAGATTGTGTTGCTGGGTCATCACAGTTTTTCCCGTTAAGGTATATAATTTAACCAGGGTTGTAGTTTTCGGAAATCCACCGAAATGCAACAGAGTATAAAAATTTTAAAGTTGGTCATGGGTGATTTTCTTTCTTTTCTGGCAAACACTAATCAGAATATGATACAGGACTATGGGGTTGTAAAAAAAAAAAAAAAAAAAAATAGTTGTATCCCCTAATGAGGAGCTGTCAATCATCTGTAGTGTCAAATCGTATTGATGCTTGTTTGAAGCACTTTCTGGTCTCGGCTGATAAACTGGGCCACTCGTTGTAGTTGATGATGACCGTGGTTTGGGTTTAGGAGTGACTGCAGGTTTTGCTCTGCGGGTTTGTGTGTATTTTATTATTTTGTCATTCTGAGAGGAGACACTGTGTGAAGCCCTTCATCCCTGCATGCTTTGACTGATCCAAGCCAACTGTCCAGAGCTTTAGAATAAACGTGGAAATCATATTCCCGCTCGGCCCCTGAAGGCCTCAGAATGCTGTGTGTAGTACTTTGATATAAGACATCAGCCTCACAGCCGAGTGAAACAGAATTCTAACCCGACCACTCAAGGATGCTGGTATCATCTGAAGTGAAGAACTGCGCTGAGAAACACCAAAACTGTGCTGGTCCAGTTTTGAAACAAAACTTCAGAGTCTGCCGGAAAGACCCTGAAAGAGCTGGAAGACAGACGGGACTTGAAAGAGACATGATGGTCAGCTGAAAAGTTGTTCCTCCATTGTGATTAATTTGAAGAACGAGAAATAATCCTTTATTCATTGACTGTTGCTGCACCAAACGGTTTTTGCCTGTAGACTAAAACCTTTCGCCTTAGATGTAGCACATGCACACACTAGACGAAATTGAAATGTACCTGCAAGCATGTTTGAAACAGCGTGCTGTTATTGAATTCCTCATGGGGGAGGCTTGTGCACCTGTGGATATTCATCAGTGAACCAGTGTTTGCATGGCGCCGTCTGTGGCTCCAACTGTGGAAATGTAATGACACTGCCTGATGGAGAACATTCCAGATATGTAGCTATGACATTCATGTGAGGATCTTGCTTATTATTGAAATAACCATGTAGTTTGTTGGACATTTCTAATGGAAAAATGGTGTACTGATTTGTTTTTGGCTGCAATCACCGAAGCAGTTATGAAAAAGTCTTAGTGGAGAAGGGAAGACGAGGTCATGTCGGTTAGTTTTAGCCTATACCCCTTGACAGAGTAGCTGCAGTCTCTCGCCTGCAAAACCGCCTCGATATGTTTGAGCTCATAAACAAATCGCAACACGTCTGCTTTCTGTCACATCGTCACTTTTTCTTTGCATTTTCGCTTTGTTTACTGTGTAATTTGCCCATAAACTCAAAGCTGTCCAAAGAAATAGAATTATGCTCTTTCATTTAATCCACTGAGCGCCCACCTTCAAACGAGACTGCGCTACCCAAGTGATTTTTCAATATATTTATTTAATAAGATGATTAACTGTTTGACAGAGAACCAGTGCTGCAACACACAAAAATAACCAAATGGCCCATATTTGGTCTGCAAATCTACAGTATAAGGAGCATTCTGTAGACAGAAGAAAAGTTACACACATGATATACTGTATATATACTGTATGTGTGTGTGTGTGTGTGAGAGAGAGAGAAAGAGAGAGGATGATTGGAGTGTTATTTTTTTCTTCTTCCTAAAAGGAAGCCTAATTTTAAATTGACTAAACATTCCTATTTAAAAAAAACAAAACCCTGATGTATTTTATTATTTATTATTAAAGAAAATAGCTTTGAAGTTTGAAATCACATTTTCTGATTGTTTAATTAAAATAACTGGATTACCTTTGGGCTGTCCTGCCTGGTAGTTGCTGATGATCACAATCATATAATGCAAAACCTGATTAAATACAACCATCCATCTATTTTCTGTACCTGCTTACACCCTGGACAGGACGCCAGTCTGTCACAGGGCCACAAACAGACAAACAAACACATTCACACCTACAGACAAAGTTAAGATAAAGTTTTCAATCTACATATCTGTCGATGTGGGAGGAAGCCGGAGCACCGGGAATGAACCCAAACAAACATGAGGAGAACACACAAACTCCACACAGAAAGTCCCCCATGACGGAATCAATCCCAGGACCTTCTTGCTCTCTGTGAGGCAACAGTGCTAACCACTCATCCACTGTGCTGCCTCAAACACAACCAATTTATTTAAAATAAACTACAGGAGTTAAATGATGTATTTTGAATATGTAATTTGATGTTGTAATTTACTGGTATAGATTGATTTATTCAGCACCAGTGTTGGTCATTTGGGTGTCAGTGGGGGTCATTTTATTTCCGAAACAGCTTCTCAATACTCCATATTAAATTAATATTGAGTTATTATTTTAATAATAATTTATTAATGTTTTTGAAAACAGCTGCAAATAAATAATTTTGCATTAACAATGGCACCGAACATGACAAGAAATAAATATAAAATTTACAATAAATAAATACACCACCATTATTTAAAAATGTAATTAATAACTACAGTTTGTATATAATTAATTAAACTAAAAAAAAAAAGTTAATTTTTTTCATGTTTCAGCTTTTAACACAGGATTTTATGCTTTTCTCAATTCTCTTTTTATTTTTGGACCATTTCATAGATGAAACATCATAAATCATGGATCTAAATTGTGATTTTGAAATAAAATGTTTAATTACAAGGCCTTTAAGGCTTATTTAACATCAGTGAGCATAAGTGGGACTTTAATCACACATGGAATTTAAAGCATCAAGTGTTTCAGAGCCCTGGCTCTAAACAAAGGATCATTCAGCTCTCTGTAGCCTAATTCCAGAAAACATGATTCCAAAAACGATCTGGCTGAGGTCGCACTAGACACTATTAAAGTGATGCAGTGGCTTAAAACAACATACACTAACCCTCACCTTTCTTTCAAGTCATTATACTTTCACTCTCCTGAAATCTTAAAGATGAGAACAGCACAGTTTTCTTCATAAAAAAAAAAAAAAACTGGCAACATTCTGATGTGGCAACAATGATTCCGGTGCACAGTCGGGATCGTTGATCAATCAGTCCGTGTGCGCGGGTCTCCCAGGCTGGGAGAAGATAAGAGGAGAGCCCCACACTGTCCTCTGAGGGACTCTCCTCTTGTCTGTAATGCAGCGCTGAGACGTGTGGGCCGCGGCAGCCATTTTTGTCAGTGGAAAACTGTCTGCTGTGACGCAGGCGGTGACACACGCGCAGAGGCTGCCCACGCCACTTCCTGCCTGCGTGCCTCCTCCGATTACTTTTGCTTATACCTATTAATACACTTTACAGCCTATTAGGACGATTTTTCACAAGCTTGTTTTTTCTGGCGCCCGACGTGCAGTGTGTAATTTGCTTGTGTGGAACGATGGCACTGGATTTATTTGACACTATATCATGCATGTATCTTGTATCTTATGTATGTGTCAGGGACATAGAGAGGCAGACCTGCTGCCCATACTGATGTCTGTGACATCAACCACATATCTGCTGCAGTCCAGCTGCGTGTCACGTTGTCCTGGTCTGGCCCTGAGTCTCTGGACTCATCAGCACTCAAACGTGTGTGTTGGATTGCAGCTGGGAGCATGCACCACGAGGTCACCGTCTCACACCCCACACATCCTCTGGTGTAATGATGTC
Organism: Thalassophryne amazonica; assembly: GCF_902500255.1. Classification (NCBI taxonomy): domain Eukaryota; kingdom Metazoa; phylum Chordata; class Actinopteri; order Batrachoidiformes; family Batrachoididae; genus Thalassophryne; species Thalassophryne amazonica. The sequence goes on along the minus strand of NC_047105.1, from coordinate 144,154,202 downwards.
ATCTTTCTCTGGGACTCACAGTCACTCCTTTTCTCCAGAGTCTCTCCAGAGGTACCTGGCGACTGTCCGCAGAGACCCCACTCTAGTGTCAGGTCAGCGTTCAGCTGGACACTGGATTCATGCAGGATGTGAAGAAGAACAGCAGGCTTTACTCTGAGCGGAGCTCCAAAGCTTCCTCGACCTGCCTGATCTAAACTGGATAATTCTGACACATCAGATTATTTTCTTTTCCCTCTGCGTCCGACGTGACAGCCCTGATAATGAAACAAGAGCGCCATCACTCACTGTGCAGTGCACATGTGTGTGTGCATATAGGGACACTGTGGCGTGCAGACAGTCTGCTCCGCCTCTTCCCGACTCGCTGCTCGCCTCCTGACTGCGTCCTTCTCCAGTGACGTGTGTCTTTGTGTGTAAGTGGGTTACCTTCACACGGCCCGTTTCCTCGCTCTCCTCTTTCCTCACAAACACGCACAACACACACTGCAATCACCTTTTAATTCCCTTTGATGTATTACTCTGGCAGGAACCAATTTTAGCACCCAGAATTGGGTTTTAAATCACCGAATTACCTCCTTTCACCCTTCCAGCCATCTATCAACCTGCTCTGTGGGGGGGGGGGGGGGGGGGGGGGGGGGGGGCGTCAATATATCAGCAATGTAAATAAATTAGGATACGCTGCAGTGACGAGGATAAATATTCTGTCAGCAGGGATTGAAGGATGTGTTTTGGCTTTGATGTGTGACAGTTGCATTGCTGTAAATCTGTAAATGCTTGAATGCCAGCGTGCATCTTTTCAGAACGCTAACTCTCTTCAGAAGTGTGACCAATAATTTGCTAAAGGACAACTGGTGTCTTGGAAAAAACAGCAAAAGCTGATGGCTTCAGGAATTATTCTCCAAACTGGATGGAAACAGCACCACACAATAAACACTGAAGTATAAGGTCAGTCATGTCTGGAGCTTCACATTCACATTGAAAGTTTAACTTCTCACACTATGAGCCAAACAAGCATCATCAGTTTTTTTTTTCTTCTTTGTACACTTAAGAAAACATAAATTATCTTTTAATACCCTATGAACAACTTGTTTATCCTGAAAAACCTGATGTCATCATATATATATATATATATCATAATGCTGTGCAAATGTTTTAGGCATCATCAAAGCACAGACAATTACTCAAAAATAAATGAAATATGGATGAAATTCAACTTTAATGATTATCGATATGAAAAATTTTTGTATTTACAAGTGATTTTTCATTATTTACAGTGCATGCAGTGCTGTGAATACTTTCCAGATGCACTGCAAGTGGCACCAGAGTATAAGTTGCAGGACCTCAAAAACTATTTTCGATAATGGGTCTTAAAGTATGGCAGCATGGTGGGTTAGTGATTAGCACTGTTGTGTCACAACAAGAAGGTTGTGGGATCACTTCCCGCCTTTTCTGTGTGGAGTTTGCATGTTCCCCCCGTGTTTGCGTGAGTTCTGTTCGGGTGCTCCAGCTTCCTCCCACATCCAAAGACATGCATGATAGATGGAAACTTTAAACTGACCATAGGTGTGCATGCAACTATGAATGATCGTTTGTCTATATGTGGACCTGTGACAGACTGGCGTCCTGTCCAAGGTGAACCCTGCCTCATGCCCAGTGACTGCTGGGATAGGCCCCAGTCCCCCATTACTCTTAATTCAGAGAAATAAATCTTCAGGAAACATAGCCGTGACCAAATCAATTCTTCCCCCACGCTATTTTGGATCACATCATGTGACCTTCTGTTCTCTGGGTCCTCGTGGTGGATGGGGCAGATATTCATCTGATGCAGAAGCAAACCGGACGTGACGTTGCTGTGACCAGGTCCTTATGGTGGATGAGGTGGATGGCCTAGGAGTTTTTAATTTTTGGTCATCACTTGAACATCTTGTTCGACCTTCAGCTTCACTCAGTGTTCGGTATTATAACTTTTTACAACAACATGTGAAGTCTTGATGGAGCAGCGTGTGCATTTGTAAAATCTGCTCATCATCTTTGATATAAAAATCCTCAGTCAATCACTTGGAAGCCTTTGGTTTAAATTCTTTGTCATTTGTCACTTCAATGACAAATTAACCACCTGTATCAGCTCAAACTGACATTTGATCGTCTGTGTCAGCATCTTTATCTCTGATCTGTGTGCTTTAGTGGAATTTAAGGTTTTGTCATTTCACATTTTACGCAGCTGGAAGTGGCTGATAACAAAGATGGAGCCAATGATCTTGGTTTCCATCAGTGTGTCTTTATAGCTCTGTTACTGCAGGCCTTTGAAGTCCAGAGCGGTGAACATCAACACTGATTTTTACCTTCTGAACATGGAATTATTGTGCTCTGGAAATGTACCAAATGCTTGCATTTGCTTTCAATCTCATCCCCGTGTTTGTCTTGTTTATTGATTAATTAATGGTGAGGGATCCTTCATCTTTAAAGGCTGTAATTACACTCGGGACTAATACAAGGACAAGAGGGTCTGAGATTTTCACAATATGGTTAATGGTTCATAGTTTCATTACTGAGACGATATATTAATGATGAGACATGAAATACTTTACTTTAACAGGTCCTGATATCACATAGTTAACCCCATCAACTTCATTCCACTTCTAAAACATGCAGAACAAGTTGGTGAACATAGGTAATGATCGCCATGAAGTTACGAGTAACGGCGTCCGTGTGGTGGCGTGCCAAATATCGCCCCTTCGCCATGAAATAACATTCTTCCTTTTGACAGCTTTTATTTTGTCATATCATCATGAAAATTGATACACAGGTCAAGCATGACAACCTCTTACAATTCATAGGGGTGTTGCCCATGGACGGGGCAAAATCCCTTAATAACGCCCCCTTGAAACTTTCAAAAACCCCTCCCCATTGTTTTTTTTTTTTTTTTTTTTTTGGAGTAGGGAGATGAAAATTGGTACACATGTGTGCCTTGCATAGACGTACAAAAAAGTCTCTTGCACCATTGGTCTACTCCAAACAGGAAGTCAGCCATTTTGTATTTTCTTGTAATTTTGGAATGATTTCCACACGTATTTGAACGAAGTCCTCCTAGGGATTTTGTCCAGCGCACTTCAAATTTCTTTCACATCATCCAGAGACGATACTGATCAAAAGCTATCGAAAGTTTTTCTCTGTGTCAAAGGGTGTGGTCGCTATTGGGCCACCATTTTGAATCTTCACCATGGAACATCAAGTCATGATAACTCCTTCACGTGTTACCTGATTGACTTGAAACTTCACATGTGTAATGCGGGTCAGCCCCTTAACACACCTGGCCCCTCTGTTTGTGCACTGAGCTCCCCCTAGTGGATGAACAATCATCTTCTCATAACTCCTTCATGCATTGTCTGATTTGCTTGAAACTTGAACAGTGTAATAAGGATCAGCCCCTGTATGCACCAACCCACATCCAGTCACAAGGGGACGCGCTGACCTGGGTAGGCAGTCATGTGGCACAAGGGCCCGTATATGACTGCTTGCAGTCTTAGTTATTATTATTATTCTTAAGAACATTATCCAAAAAAGCCACTGTGCATCAGTGACAGCAATGACTAGGGTTGGGTATCGAGAACCGGTTCTTTTCGGGTGTCATTAAGAATTGATTTGATCCACCGACATCAATAGCCTTTTGCTTAATGATTCCCTTATCGGTCCTTCAGAGCTGTTGTTTTTGAGGGTGTTTGTCCGGAAAATAATCATTTCTCTACATTGATTACAGACCCTGCTGCGGCTCTGTAATGAACTGTTTCTGCAGCATGACTCCACTTTGAAGTGTGAACCAATGCAGCACAGCTTCGATTCACTGACTCATTGGTTCTTTGATTCGCTGCTTTTCAGAAGTGGCAAGTCCGCTTCTTAACCCCTCTCAAAGCCATTAAAATATGTCAATCATGAGTCGCTTTTGTGTGGATTAAAGTCACTAACTGGGACTCTTGTCTTGTTGCAGTCAAGAAACGAGAATTGACCTCCATTCCGTTGACAAATGTTATGTGTCGGACGCAGCTCGGAGAACCGACCAGCGTTTGAAGGACCCAGTATGAAATAAGCAGAGCACGGTACAAAGGCTAACTGAATTTAATACATAACAGTGATACAAAATATCCAAAAGAAAGTGCGGTCTGGTGTGGTGCGCTCCCAGCAGCGCTAACGGTCCGGAGCCAGAAGCTGTTCGGACCCAAGGACCCCGCCGACACCCCCCAGGTGGCCGCAACAAACCGAGTCTGTGAAAGAAGGAACCATTATGTGAGTCCACACTCTACACACAGAGAGAACACTTAAAGGTGTACAAACAGCAAACACTTCCTGGCTTGATTACTAATCAGCTTCCCAACCTGCAGGCATGGAACATCCAGTTCACAAAACTCCACTGCAGTGGAAGCCGATACATGACTAACATACAGCTCAATATAATAAAAGTGTGAGGGACACCACATTTACTGACTGTATAAATGTTAGTCACAAAATCTAACGTACCTCAGGAAGTGTGCTGACGAGCGTGAGACCTCACCCCCTCCTCTTTCACAGACCGTGCATCAAACCTGGACGTTCTCGGCATCCACTGATGATGAGACGGCTCCTGAGACGACGATCTCACCCGTCTGGTCACAAGGTCGAGTCTCTGGCAAATACACACTGTATACTCCAGTCTTAAATGCCACCATGTTCCAATCCATATAGATGCACCTCAGCTGTGAGTCCTGACAAGCCGCAGGTGATCAGGGTGAGGTCCTGATAACCTCAGCAACACAGCCACTCAGTCCCAAATGCAAGCCACCTGGAAGGAAAAACAAAAGACAGAAACAAAAAGGCAGCCAGGCCCCCCAGCCATACAACAGACAAAGCTTCAAATGCTGCGCTGCTCTCTGCTGAGACAGAGTCCGGTCGGAATTAATAACTTCAAAACAAAGTGCCGCTTTAAATAAAATGACACCTCTTTCCAAACGTTGTAATACAGACAATAAACTACAAATGACTAAAATGATTTTTTTCCTCCCAAAATGAGATGTCCTGCATTCTTTATGAATTACATCCTGACATGTAGCACAGCCAGCTGCAAGAGCTTAGTTGTATGGAAAGACATTCATGCCAATAATGTCTGAAATGAAATGATTTTGACAAAAACTACAGATTTTGTTTTGTTCTATTTGTGTCCAGAGATCAAGGATCTACCATGTAAAGTTTATTGATGTCAGAGTTTAAGGATCCAGTGACCAGTTTCATATTTATTTACTGTAAGTCTCAATTAAATGTTGTTGACATAGAAAACCTGTAAAGGCTACTTTTAGGACACAGAAAACTCACAAGAGGTATCGATGAAGGAGTCAATAAGGAATTGGATTGATAAGCAGAATCGATAATGGTGTCAATATTGATAAAATCTTATCAATACCCATTCCTTGCAATGACCATCAGAACAGTTAACCGTTCACTTATCTGGGTCCTTTGGATCGGGTGTTGTGCAGAGGTTCAGTGCTGTCTGGTTTCTGGTCAGTCTTTTGGTGGCCTTTTTTAATTGACTTGTGTCAAGGTAAATCCACTGGGTCTTCCTAAATGACTACAGGCCTGCGGACTGCTTGGTTGGTTTCCCAGTAGGACCGAATGTGATGGTGCGATGGTTCCATAGAAATTGGTTCACCGACCGGCCCAAGATGTTGGTTTTGGTGATTGCGATCAAAACTCGTGGAAGGTCAAAGCTTGGTGACAGAACTTGTGAAGAAAAAATTTAAGTTAACAAAACAGTTTTAGCATTGAGCGGAAAATGAAGAATTTGGAGACTCGCAAATTTGCACTTAATTTGAAAAACTCAGCTAGGAACTTGCCTTTGAAATGCAGAGGACTTAACTCATGCCTTAAAAGTTATTAAAACAGGTAGTATCAAGCCAAAGAAGTAAAAGTAACACAACAAAACAAAAGAAACAGTGAAACAAAAGCCATGAGCTAAGACTGAGGACTTCAAAAATGAAGTTCAAAGAAGAGCATGGAAGACAGTGTTCCTTTGTTTCAGGGTCATTATAAAGAGTCTAAGCACATCATCATAAGCTTGGCCCATTTAGCCTCAGGTTTCTCCCAAAGAAAGTTATTTGAAAAACAGATACAATAAATAATGTATACTTTTCATTCCTCTTCGACTAACAACATATAAGATGACTGAGTCACCTTTTAACCATCCTAGAAGAAGGAAAGTGATTCACAGAAACACTGTTTTCACCATGACAATTCATTAATAATTCAACAAATAATTAAACATGCACCAAGAGTTATAAAAAGAATACTCATCACATCACAAGAAAAAAACATGTAATCAATTACTTTGTCTTTGATTAATTATAATAACAGGAAAAAGAAATTACAATTTCTCTCCTGTGTTAAAAGAAAGTATATTCATGTATTGAAGGGTCTGTGTCTTTCCTCAAGCTGGCGCTGTGGTTCCATCCCAATATTGGTCATTTTGTTACCTCTGACCTTTTGCCATCTGGTTGGATTCTAGGTTTATTGAGATGTTATCTGTAGGAGTGTCCTGTTGACATCTGGACATTATCTGATTTGGACAGGTTTCATTAAACTATCTAATAAATTCAGATTGAACTGGGGTTGCTTGGAACCATTTCAACAAGTGTATTTGATCCATGGGGACTGTTTGTTGAAGCTTCATGGAGGTGTCATGAATTCAGCCAGGAAATGTTTGGAAGACTGGTCACTTTGTGAGAAGGGAGGATTTTTGGTACAGGTTGATAACATTGAGTCAGTCCAGTGTCACACATTCCAACCTTACTATTGTCTGGAGAGTCAGTTCTTTCTGAAAAGTGGAAAGTTAAGAGAACTTTTGGTTCTGTAAAGATATGCTGTGGCCATATTTGCAACAGTGCCTTTGGACCTTCGCCTGCAGAAGACCTTCCCACTGACTGTAGGCCCTAATCAGAGAGGGAATGCAATCCTGGATCATCCCCTGAGTCCACACAGACCATCCTGCATTCAGAGAAAATAAACTTCATCCTTACACTGCTAATCTGCAGAATTAGGATTTTAGCCTTCTCATCTCCACTGAACAGGATTGAGTGGCGATGCCAAAGGACGCTTCCCCTTGGGTCCTGGATTATGCCTTTAATTCACTCAGTCCTTGCTCCACTGGGGGTAAAGTATGGCCACGTGAGTTGGTGTGCACTTCCGTCAATCTGATTTAGCTCCACAGAGTTTGACACAAATACTCATGATGTGGCGTCGAATCTTCCTGCACACAGCTGCCATCCTCAGAAGATGAACCTTTTGTGTAGCATGAACATGTTTCACCACTTTTCAACCAAAGTTCATTAATGGTAAACCAAATGTGTTCTTACATTTCCATTCTCACTAATGTTCCAAATGGACTTTACCTTCTGGTTTTCAGTGACTGTTTTGGGTTCATGTTTGTCTTCTGGAAGCGCCAACCAGTTGTTGTCATTGTTGTCATTGTCTCTGTGGAGCACAGATTCCTTTCAGTTGAAGGACTTTTTGTATTTTCCTTCACAGGTTTCCCAGTCATCACACACATTCAAAGGAATCTAACTAGTGCTAATTAATTAAAAACTAAATGGTGCAATACATGATCCATCTGCTGTATGTCTGATCTATGCCTTGTGTTTGCTGGAATAAAGTATTGCTGGAATGTGCCATGAGATGCCACATCTTTGCCATCAAGACCGATGCTAAATTGAGTACATCCCTGATTGACATTAAGACGTTTCCAACAAACCTGGTAGTATTTTTTGACTGATAGGTGTTTCTCCTGCACTCTGAGTGATCACTCAGTTTTACGACACTGACACAAACTCAGCACACAGAACCATGGTGTTTGTATTTCTTCATGAGCCTTGAACAAAGCAGGTTATTATTAGTGTTATGCCATAAATCAGTGTAGGCAACATTTGCAGATAAACGATAGTCACTGTTTTTAAATACTAGTCAGTACAATCACTATTTGTGTGGAGCTACAAGTCACAAATGCTGACTGTTATGGTTCAAAGAGATTATCAGACAAATAGGTGGTGGTCAAGTGGTGGACTTGGGACCAGAAGGTCCACAATTCAAACCCCTGTCAGACCAGATAATCACTAAGGGCCCTTGAGCAATGTTCCCCAAGGTGCTTCTGGTGTGCAGTTGAGTGCCTCGCATGGCAGCACCCTGACATTTGTGTGTGAATGTGAGGCATTGCTGTGAAGCCCTTTGAGCACTGTTTCAGATGAAAACCAAATAAGACACAAGCTTTGTTCAGTAATTCAGGACAATCAATTTGCAGCCGGTCTATAATTGTCCAATCATGTAGGTTTTGTCTGCAGTTTTAAAACATTCAGAAACCATTTCATTTGTGAGAGACAGGTTAACAACAGGTTGGACCCTGATGGAAGACGCAACTCTTTGAACAGTTTATTGAGCAGTGGGTCAAAGAAACAATTGGTGCTTAGCAGCAATTTCAGACCCCATGCACAGTGAGCTCCTAACTCAGTCACAGAGGGTGTGCAGCCAATACACTCTGAGTGCTGGTCCCAAGGCCAGTTGCAGCCACAATGAATGCTGGCACAGCTCTCAGCACACAAAGGTATTCAGGAAGTATGATGTCAAGTTCCACAAGCAAGTTGGATTCTGTCCATACTTGCAATCAGATGACTGCAAATCTCACTCAAATCCGGCTTCCCTCAGTGTGCATATATGTCTTGAAAACAGGAAAATCATTCTGCTGAATGCAGCTTTCTGTGTCAGTGGTAATGTGATGACATCTGTCCATCAGAGCCCCAAATCCACTGGAGACTGATGGATTATGTGAATTTGTCACCAAAGAAAATATTTAAATATGCAACTACTCAGTTTGCTCTGTCCATCATGGCATGACACAGCCTAGGGAGTGTACCTGGCTGTGTTGGTGTGGATGTAGTCTGTTTAAGAAGTTTTAATTTATTTTATGTAAGTTTGTCTTGAGTGTTGTGATAAAACTTTTGAAGGCAGATTTTCTCTATTGAGTATTTTAATATTCTGGTCTAAAATGGCTTCATTAAAGCTGCTTATGAAGTTCGTTATTATGTCTTGTCTGAATCTGCACTGTGAAAAAAATGGGGGTCTGACACTCTGAGGTTTAGGGCGATAGTCTACAGTCCTCTTCACACATGTGATTTCATTGCACCAGCAGATGGAATCGATCAGTTCTGCTAAGGACTTGTCATGTCTCATAATTACAGCTGATCCAGACCTCTTTATTGGGAGGGGGAAGGTTCTTTCACTAATGTGGCATGTCAATCAATCAATCAATCAATTTTTTTTTTATATAGCGCCAAATCACAACAGACAGTTGCCCCAAGGCGCTTTATATTGTAAGGCAAGGCCATACAATAATTATGTAAAACCCCAACGGTCAAAACGACCCCCTGTGAGCAAGCACTTGGCTACAGTGGGAAGGAAAAACTCCCTTTTAACAGGAAGAAACCTCCAGCAGAACCAGGCTCAGGGAGGGGCAGTTTCTGCTGGGACTGGTTGGGGCTGAGGGAGAGAACCAGGAAAAAGACATGCTGTGGAGGGGAGCAGAGATCGATCACTAATGATTAATGCAGAGTGGTGCATACAGAGCAAAAAGAGAAAGAAACCTCAGTGCATCATGGGAACCCCCCAGCAGTCCTAAGTCTATAGCAGCATAACTAAGGGATGGTTCAGGGTCACCTGATCCAGCCCTACTATAAGCTTTAGCAAAAAAGGAAAGTTTTAAGCCTAATCTTAAAAGTAGAGAGGGTGTCTGTCTCCCTGATCTGAATTGGGAGCTGATTCCACAGGAGAGGAGCCTGAAAGCTGAAGGCTCTGCCTCCCATTCTACTCTTACAAACCCTAGGAACTACAAGTAAGCCTGCAGTCTGAGAGCGAAGCGCTCTATTGGGGTGATATGGTACTACGAGGTCCCTAAGATAAGATGGGACCTGATTATTCAAAACCTTATAAGTAAGAAGAAGAATTTTAAATTCTATTCTAGAATTAACAGGAAGCCAATGAAGAGAGGCCAATATGGGTGAGATATGCTCTCTCCTTCTAGTCCCCGTCAGTACTCTAGCTGCAGCTTTTGAATTAACTGAAGGCTTTTTAGGGAACTTTTAGGACAACCTGATAATAATGAATTACAATAGTCCAGCCTAGAGGAAATAAATGCATGAATTAGTTTTTCAGCATCACTCTGAGACAAGACCTTTCTAATTTTAGAGATATTGCGTAAATGCAAAAAAGCAGTCCTACATATTTGTTTAATATGCGCTTTGAATGACATATCCTGATCAAAATGACTCCAAGATTTCTCACAGTATTACTAGAGGTCAGGGTAATGCCATCCAGAGTAAGGATCTGGTTAGACACCATGTTTCTAAGATTTGTGGGGCCAAGTACAATAACTTCAGTTTTATCTGAGTTTAAAAGCAGGAAATTAGAGGTCATCCATGTCTTTATGTCTGTAAGACAATCCTGCAGTTTAGCTAATTGGTGTGTGTCCTCTGGCTTCATGGATAGATAAAGCTGGGTATCATCTGCGTAACAATGAAAATTAAGCAATACCGTCTAATAATACTGCCTAAGGGAAGCATGTATAAAGTGAATAAAATTGGTCCTAGCACAGAACCTTGTGGAACTCCATAATTAACCTTAGTCTGTGAAGAAGATTCCCCATTTACATGAACAAATTGTAATCTATTAGACAAATATGATTCAAACCACCGCAGCGCAGTGCCTTTAATACCTATGGCATGCTCTAATCTCTGTAATAAAATTTTATGGTCAACAGTATCAAAAGCAGCACTGAGGTCTAACAGAACAAGCACATAGATGAGTCCACTGTCCGAGGCCATAAGAAGATCATTGTAACCTTCACTAATGCTGTTTCTGTACTATCATGAATTCTAAAACCTGACTGAAACTCTTCAAATAGACCATTCCCTCTGCAGATGATCAGTTAGCTGTTTACAACTACCCTTTCAAGAATTTTTGAGAGAAAAGGAAGGTTGGAGATTGGCCTATAATTAGCTAAGATAGCTGGGTCAAGTGATGGCTTTTTAAGTAATGGTTTAATTACTGCCACCTTAAAAGCCTGTGGTACATAGCCAACTAATAAAGATAGATTGATCATATTTAAGATCGAAGCATTAATAATGGTAGGACTTCCTTGAGCAGCCTGGTAGGAATGGGGTGGGAAACAAATGTGATCAAAACATCAAACATGACATGACTGATCAGGTGGCAGATACAGTTGTGGTCAGACATCTACATGCATTCATCATGGGCATAAATGTCATAATAATTCCACTGGCATGGTAAGTTTCTGGCATAATGCTGGCTGATATTTGATCACTCTTTTTGGCAGAGTTGGTAGACTTCATTTAAATTGTTTGGTTTCCTGGCAGGGACCTGGGTTTTAAGCATAGTCCACAAATTTTCAATCGGGTTGAGGTCGGGGCTTTGGAAAGGCCATTCCAGAAGCTTAATTTTAGGCAGCTTTCCAACCAACCAACAAATTTTGATGTGTGTTTGGGATCATTGTCCTGTTGGAACACCCAGTTGTGGCCAGTTTTCAGCTGTGTGTTGATTTAAGATGACATTGAAGAATTCTCCATTACTGCATCCACTTTGCGCAATGCACCAGTACCACTGGCAGCAAAACAGCCCCAGAGCATGATGCTTGACAGTTGGTACAGTGTTCTTAGGTTTGAAAGCCTCTTCTTTACTCCTTCAAACATACAGTACATCTTGTCATTGTGACCAAATAGATCAGTCTTTGTCTTGTCTGAAAAAAATAAAACAAAAAAAATCCAGAAGGCATCTGGCTTATCCATGTGGGCAGCAGCAAATTTAAGTCTCACTTGAAGGTGTCGGTTTTGCAGCAGAGGCTTCTTTCTTGGTTGGCACACTCAGTCCATGGACATGTAAAACTCACTTTAGTGTGGACAGTGACACCGGTATTCTAGCAGTTTCAGTCCATGGCAGGTCTGAGCCATCAGCCATGGTGGTTCCTGAGTTGTCTTAACCAATTTCCTTTCATCTGTGAGAGACAGTTTGGGTCTTCTTCCAGACCTTGGCAAAGTGGTGACACATCTTCATTAACTCGTACTTACATACAATTGTTTGAACTGACTATCCTGGAGTCTGCAGTTGTTTATCAATAGCTCCAAGAGACCCTCCCAACTTGTGTAAATCTACAGTTCTCCTTCTTAAGGTACCCTGACTCTTGCACGACTTTGATCTGTGCACTTGCATGCACTTCATCATGACAATCCCCTCCGCTGTGTTCCCAGCTGGACGCCGTGCTTTGTTCCACTGGCTGCCACGGATTGTGCGCTGAATGCTGCGTATATCAAATAATTATTTCTTAATGGATTAATAATTTTTTCTCAGAGTTGGCTGTTGAAAATGCCTCTAATCACTTCTGGAATCACAGAGGCGTATTCCAGCAGCAGCTTTTTTCCCCTCTCTCTCTCGTGTGCTGAATGAGGTGGAGAAAGCATTTGGAACCATCTATAAAGGTAATTGTCATGTTTATATTGAAATAGCTTGGTAAAATATTTAAGTATGTTTATGAAAGATTTAACATCTTGTTATAATCATTCAGATGAGCTGTGATGCGATGCGCTGACACAATCACTTGTGTCACTTGTTTTTTAATTGTTGCGCAGTGTTCACGTGAAGTTCACGTAATTAACCCTCTGGGGTCCGAGGGCATTTTTTGTACAGTTCACTCACCTGGCATAAATGTTTTATTATTGCTGTTAACAGCTCTCCCAGCATCCCACAATCAAGTTTTATGTCTCTTTTTTTTCAGGACAACCTGTGCTTTCAAAATATATATGTTTTTGTTGTGTTTTATAAGTCTAATAAAGGTTTACAAACAAAAATAGGCAAGGAAGAAATAAAGTGAAAAATAATTTTCCACACACATTTATTCAAAACACACAGCAAACTATAATAAACAACTGATTTGACACTTTATAAAGGTAATTTGAGGTTTTGTGTGACAGACTGTGCAACAAAAAGGTTCAAACAATAAACACAAATGCACATTTTGAACAATATATACAAAATGGTCTGTGCATTTTGTTGTCCATTGATATGGTAAACAGTGCTTTACGCAGAGAAAGCAACAGAGTTATCCAGTAACATTCACATGCAAACTAGTGGAACAATCCTGATAGTTACACACTCTTTGTTTGACCACGTGAGATTGTCATCAGAGGCTCTCCATCTGCTCCGTGTGCTTCACTGATCGCTGTGTGTAATGGCGAAGGGCACACTGAGTATGTACTAAAAGTATGTACTCATTGGAGCACCCAGGGGGCTATTCCAACTGGCCAACTAGTAACACATTACTCCTGAAAACGATATTTGGCTTTTCACGTGAAGTGAATCTGTCCTACGATTGGATTTTCGAAAACCATGTGACGGTGAACCAATTCCGATTGGACACTCACATTGCACACATCATCACACAGCTTCTATGAGGAGTACAAAGATGGCCGATGGCTGGCTCGAATGTCCGTGGAGTTACGTTTCTATCTCATATCATTAAAAAGTTATGTAGAATTTAGTAAAGCTTGGTCTTAGGTGTGATGGAGATTTTGAACATTTCAAAATTTTCTTTGCACACTTCCATAAAGCTGTGCACAGTTTACAACTGTTTACAATGAGTTTGAGACAAGTTTACTGTCGTGCATGCAAGCTCGTGGATCAAAGTCGTGCAAGGGTCAGGGCACCTTTAGATCTTCACTGAGCTTTCAATTTTCATTTTATTTTCATTCATATAGTGCCAAATCACAACAAAGTTGCCTCAAGGTGCGTCACACAAGTAAGGTCTAACCCTACCAACCTTACCAAGAGCAAGAACACAGGCCACAGTGGAAAGGAAAAAGTCCCTCTGATGATTTGAGGAAGAAACCTCAAGCAGACCAGACTCAAAGAGGTGACCCTCTGCTTGGGCCATGCTACCAACACAATTTACATTACAATTCACAAAACAAATATACAGTGAATTTTGCCGGTGCACATGACAGGAAGGTTACAGAAACAGACACCACACACATCTCTGGATTGAGCCGCACCCCTCAAACAGAAAGGAAAAAAAAAAAACAGAATCAGGCATCGGAAAGACAACAAATACAGCATAATTTGTCAGTATTAAGCAACAAGAAAAAAAGGAGAAATACTAAGGTGATCCCCAGTCACTAGCCCTAAACTTCACGAAAAGAAACAGACTTTAGATAAAGTTGAGGCCGCAGCCCGTTCTGTTTCAATATAGAATGAATTTAAAAGAGTAAAAAGCAGAGCAACATACTATGCCAGTATGCTAACAATACGAAAGGGAAAATAAGTGCGTCTTAAGTCTGGACTTGAAAGTCTCTACAGGATCTGACTGTTTTATTGCCGAGGGGAGATCATGCCACAGAACAGAGGTACAATAAGAGAAAGCCCTGTGACCTGCAGACTTTTTACTCACCCTAGGGACACAAAGTAGTCCTGCACCCTGAGAACGCAAAGCCTGGGCCGGTACGTAAGGTTTAATTAGGTCAGCTAGGTAGGGAGGTGACAATCCTTCAACAATTTTATAGGCTAGTAGCAGAACCTTAAAATCTGATCTCACAGGGACAGGAAGCCAGTGAAGAGACACCAAAATGGGTGTAATGTGGTCAAACTTTCTGCTTTATGTCAAAAGTCTGGCAGCAGCATTTTGAACCAATTGGAAACCCCTAATGCTAGACTACGGTAAACCAGAAAAAAGAACACAGCAGTAGTCTCATCTAGAAGAGCCAAACGCATGAATCAGGGTCTCAGCATCAGCCATAGACATGATGGGATGAAACTTCGTTATATTTTGCAGGTGTAAGAAAGCAGTCCTCATAATATCTCTAATGAGGAGGTCAAAGGACAATGTAGGATCAAAAATTACCCCAAGGTTCCTCACTTTGTCAGTGTGATGTATGAAACACAAGCCTATGCTAAGCGTTAGCTGGTCAAATTGATACCAATGTCTCACTCAACCAAGAGCTCCTTGGACTTTCCCATTATTCTGAGTTTTGGTCAGTCCAGTGATTGCTGTCAAACATCCTTTTTATGTTGGCAAATAGAAACCACCAATTGTAGGCAATCATGATTACTAACATGTTGTTAGGCCTTGGCCTTGTCATGTTAAAAACATTGTAGAACTTTCAGCACCACTTGTTAAAAGATTTAAGGGCTCCATTACACTTAGTAAGAATGAGCATGAGCCAAGCCAAAGAGTTGTATCCAAAAGCTCAGATTTGTCAGGGATCTTCCATACAGAACCATCCACCCTTATCGCTGCTTTCAGCTGCCGGACAGCAGTAACGTCTGCTGTCTGCTAAAGTGCTGATGTTCTGGAGAGAGTAAGAGGGATAGAGAGAGAAAGAGAGCGAGATAGAGACAGAGGGTGGGCGAGCAGTGACTGCTGTCTGGATGCTGCATCATGTGGAATAATTATTTCATAGTGGACAGAACATCTGCCCTTGGATCATGGCTGATGTCACCATCCCACATCGCACCCACGTCACACCAATGACTTGACAGGCAGCAGCATGGCTGGTGGTCATCGTGCAGTGGGAGGTGTGTCTGAAGCCATTCCAAAGGCGATGACTTATTTACATTGTAGTACCTTGGTAATGGGTTGCAATGTTGGTCCTTCTAATGGTTTAGGTGGTCATTACATTTTACCACAGCTGTGATACCCCGTTCAGAAGTGCTGAGATGCAAAGATTTGCTGAGGTGCAGCAGCATGGTGCAACACATCTGAACAGGGTGTTACAGCCATAATAAAATAATATTACAGATACATCTTGTGAATCATGAGATGGACTGACAGTGTATCTGTTATATCATTTCATTATGGATGTAACACCCCGTTCAGTTGTGCACGATACTCTGCCACTCATTCAGACACATTGACTTGCAGTGACACACATTGTTTTTGGTTTGATTGCCCAATGTTCGTGTCTAGTTGACAAAATAAAGGCGTGCCACAGACTTTACATATAACAATATTTCCTTTGCGCACCCCAAACGGGATGGACTGGTGGTGCTGTCCGGCAGCTCCGTGCGCCATTCAGCATATGCCGGCAGGAATTGACGTGCCTGACCTTGGTGAATGTCTCTCGAGCGTGATCAGGCTGTTTGAAATACTGTTTTGATGCTGTGAGAGTATTTAGACCACAGTCAGACTGCAGTTAGAGTCCACCTTGACTGCTGTTTGATATTTTTCTACGTCGACTGAGGCACGAATGTTTTGAACATGAGCAACACATTTGGGGCGGCCGCATTACCGTGCCTGACTGTTTAGACTGCTCTGAGAATGGTCTCCCACATTTCTGAATGCACCTCGACAACTTCCAGAATGTGGGTCAAATTTTTATTCGGAGGGGAGTCAGGCTCATTCAGCCTCTAGTGTGACGGGCGTATAACTGAATGTATTGTTGAGTCTGTGTGGAAGAGAGAAGTTCCAAAATAAATTCAAATGTGTGCAACCAGTTCTTGTTTTTAAACTCATTCATAATGTATGCTGTTACAATTATTCCACCCTGACAAAGGAACTCAGACAGACTGGTGTCCTGTCCAGGGTGAACCTCGTCTCATGCCCTGTGACTGCTGGGATAGCCTTCTTCCCCTCTGTGACCCTTAAGTGAAATAAGCAGTTGAAGATGACTGAGTGAGTGTCCATGGCGGACTGTCCAGTCAGAGACTTTCAGACTGAATCCCAATGGGTCCCCTAGGACCACCAAGAAGGGACTTTAAAAAAATAATAATAATAATTAAAACAATTAAATTAAATAATTAATTAAAAATAATTAATAATTAAAAATCACACAGTTTGATTTGTTGCTGAAAACTGTTTAATAAGCGTCTACTCTAATTTTGTATAATGATTCTTTGGGAGGCTGCCTGCAGGCAACAAAATGTAATTTTTTGGACTAATTCTTAGGACCCCCTACCTCCCTCGCCCCCCTCATCACCACCATCAAAGGGTAAGAGTGACATTTTGCAACGCTTCTCGGATTTATTGCTGAAAAACTGCTCAGTAACTTTTTCTACAATTCCTTGAATCAACTCACACAGAGTGTCAGTGAATTTGTATCATTCCAGTGGCCCTCGTTCCCCCAGAAGGCAATAAAAATCACTCTCAAAGATTCATCAAAGATTTTTTTTTTTTTTGTTGTTTTTTTATGAAACTATGCACACACAAATCCATGGGTGACTGTCTGGCCATGGTAAGTTGGACTTTCCATTTGAGTCCCCTTTAACAGTCCCTCCCTTCCACTCCTCCCAAGAACCCCCAGAAGGGTAAACAATTTAAGAGAAATACATATTGTACAAATGACGACTTAATAACGCTTTCCCCATATTTGGTCAAAATTACTCTTTCATTGTCCAAAGGACTTCTGGGCCTCTTGACCCTATTTTCCCCTCATATTTGCAGTTTATGAGTCAGATAATTTTTGGTGGAGTTCAGCAAAATTCAGTTTGTCTCCACTTACAGATATGTAGTGAAATAAATGTTGACCTGCACAGACTTTTACTGAAGAGCTGGATTCAAGTACCTCTCAGGTACCGTGGAACTGAGCCGGAGTTGCGATTCCTGTGTGTGATTTTGCTGCTGATTTTGAGGATGAAATATGTCGGATCAGATATTGATGCTGATCTCGATTATCTCTGAGGCAGACTGAGCCATGGTGACTTACAACCTTGTATAACATTTTAAAATACTACTGCTAAATCATTGCCGCCAGATACCTTAGCACAAGGCTAAAAATATCTCAATTGATGCCTGAGAAACTGAGATTTGATTAAACCTGCAGAGATCTGAGAGTACTTGTTGTCATGTCAGCTGAGCAAATATGAGCTCAGAAGAGTTATTGTATCAGAAAAAGAACAAACACGACACGTCCAGAGAGACAAACTGAAGTGGTTCTCTTCCAAAGGCTCCAGGCACATTATTGCTAATGTTCAAGTTCACCTGCACCTGTTTAATATACGCAGCACAGTGTACACCCCGAGGCAAGCGGCTTAGCTCTGACAGGGACAAACAAGGCCCCGGGACAGTGCGCACAGGCACGGACCTAGTGTTTACACAGTGGATGAACTGAGTGGATCACGCTTCCAGTGAGAGAGTGAAAGTGACAGATGGAAGCGTGTACAGTGATTGCTTCAAAACACAGGAGATGGAGAGATGAAGTGAAAGGAGGAAGAAAGGAGACGCTGCCAAGAATAATGTTCTTAACCAGTCATTGTCGATTAACTTTTTTAAGTCACTGTGGTGAGAACATGTTCAGCATGAACTCTCTACAGAGGTCACACCATTACCACATGAATAATCATGGCCAATACCATTCTAACTCCCACCAGTTGACCGAGGAGGGCAAACACAATTCCAGCTTTTGTCATGTCTGCCTTTATGTGTGTCACAAACCAGGTGGTGGACCCTTAAGCAGTTAAGCACAACAGTTGGTAAGCTCTAACAGATTATTGTCAGCATAGAGTTTAAAGCTGTCAGAGGTCAGGAGCAGGTGTAGTTCGGTACACAGGAAGTCCAGCTTCTCAGAAACAGTGTCCACAATTGGCAGGCTCTCTCTCAACCAGAAAACACAGCAGAGGGTTCAAAAGATGAAGTAGAGCAGTGTACGAGGTGGCAGCCATTCAAAAGGGGACAACAGAAAGGTTATCCAGAAGGCAGCAATGTTTGGAACACAAAGAGAACACAAAGAGACATGGCCCACCCACCAAAGCTGGTTCTTGATGACACATTTGATGCTCTCAAACTTGGTTTCAGCCAGGATACTGATATTGATGGGGTAGTCTTCCTTTCTGATGCGGAGGATACTTCTCAGACAGCATTGGTGAAATCTCTCCAGGGTCTTCAGGTGGCAGCAGTAGGTGGTCCAAGTCTAAGATCCATATAGCAGTGTTGGCATCAAACATTATTGTGGACAAAGATTTTGGTCTTGTAGGGGTGATCATGAAGTTCTAATTTACTTTGTTTTGGTGCCATTTACCAGACCTTTGGCAGAAATGCCATCGTGACGAAGCCTCAGGTTCCATTTTGCTCAGGATCTTCCACAGATTGTGGCATTGACATGCTGTCAAACGCCTTTGTCAAGTCAATGAAGGTGAAGTACAATGTGTTCTCGACAGTTTTTTCTTGCAATTGGCAGACAGTGAAAATCATGTCTGCTATCCTCTTTGATGGTCAGAAGTAATGCTGAGTTGAAAAGATTGATTTGCTGATTTTAAATCTATTCTCATTTTAATTCCCACAGATTTCTTTTTTTAATTTTTAATATATACAACCCCAATTCCAATGAAGTTGGGACGTTGTGTAAAATGTAAATAAAAACAGAATACAATGATTTTCAAATCCTCTTCAACCTATATTCAATTGAATACACCACAAAGACAAGATATTTAATGTTCAAACTGATAAACTTTATTGTTTTTGTGCAAATATTTGTTCATTTTGAAATGGATGCCTGCAACATGTTTCAAAAAAGCTGGGACAGTGGTATGTTTACCACTGTGTTACATCACCTTTCCTTCTAACAACACTCAATAAGTGTTTGGGAACCGAGGACACTAATTGTTGAAGCTTTGTAGGTGGAATTCTTTCCCATTGTTGCTTGATGTATGACTTCAGTTGTTCAACAGTCCGGGGTCTCTGTTGTTGTATTTTGTGCTTCATAATGCGCCACACATTTTCAATGGGTGACAGGTCTGGACTGCAGGCAGGCCAGTCTAGTACCCGCACTCTTTTATGACGAAGCCACACTGTTGTAACACGTGCAGAATGTGGCTTGGCATTGTCTTGCTGAAATAAGGAGGTACGTCCCTGAAAAAGACGTTGCCTGGCTGTACCTTTCAGCGCTGATGGTGCCATCAGACATGGTGTCTAACCAGATCCTTACTCTGGATGGCATTACCCTGACCTCTAGTAATACTGTGAGAAATCTTGGAGTCATTTTTGATCAGGATATGTCATTCAAAGCGCATATTAAACAAATATGTAGGACTGCTTTTTTGCATTTACGCAATATCTCTAAAATTAGAAAGGTCTTGTCTCAGAGTGATGCTGAAAAACTAATTCATGCATTTATTTCCTCTAGGAGGGACTATCGTAATTCATTATTATCAGGTTGTCCTAAAAGTTCCCTGAAAAGCCTTCAGTTAATTCAAAATGCTGCAGCTAGAGTACTGACGGGGACTAGAAGGAGAGAGCATATCTCACCCATATTGGCCTCTCTTCATTGGTTTCCTGTTAATTCTAGAATAGAATTTAAAATTCTTCTTCTTACTTATAAGGTTTTGAATAATCAGGTCCCATCTTCTCTTAGGGACCTCATAGTACCATATCACCCCAATAGAGCGCTTCGCTCTCAGACTGCAGGCTTACTTGTAGTTCCTAGGGTTTGTAAGAGTAGAATGGGAGGCAGAGCCTTCAGCTTTCAGGCTCCTCTCCTGTGGAACCAGCTCCCAATTCGGATCAGGGAGACAGACACCCTCTCTACTTTTAAGATTAGGCTTAAAACTTTCCTTTTTGCTAAAGCTTATAGTTAGGGCTGGATCAGGTGACCCTGAACCATCCCTTGGTTATGCTGCTGTAGACTTGGACTGCTGCGGGCTTCCCATGATGTACTGAGTGTTTCTTTCTCTTTTTGCTCTGTATGCACCACTCTGCATTTAGTCATTAGTGATTGATCTCTGCTCCCCTCCACAGCATGTCTTTTTCCTGGTTCTCTCCCTCGGCCCCAACCAGTCCCAGCAGAAGACTGCCCCTCCCTGAGACTGGTTCTGCTGGAGGTTTCTTCCTGTTGGAAGGGTGTTTTTCCTTCCCACTGTCGCCAGGTGCTTGCTCACAGGGGGTCGTTTTGACCATTGGGGTTTTTACGTGATTGTTGTGTGGCCTTGCCTTGCAATGTGGAGCGCCTTGGGGCAACTGTTTGTTGTGATTTGGCGCTATATAAATAAAATTGATTGATTGATTGATTGATCACAGACGTGTGAGTTGTCCATGCCATGGGCACTAACACACCCCCATACCATCACAGATGCTGGCTTTAGAACTTTGCTCCGGTAATAATCTGGATGGTCTTTTTCCTCTTTTGTCCAGAGGACACGACTTCCATGATTTCCAAAAACAATTTGAAAGGTGGACTCATCAGACCACAGCACAGTTTTCCACTTTGTCTGTCCATTTCAAATGATCCTTGACACGATGTTGGTTTTTAATGCAGTGCCGCAGTGTTTTTAATGTGGCCTTGCCTTGCAATGTGAAGCGCCTTGGGGCAACTGTATATAAAAAAAATTGATTGATTGATTGATTGATTGCCGCCTGAGGGATCAAAGATCACGGGCATTCAGTGTTGGTTTACAGGCCTTGCCACTTACGAGGTCTGTCCAAAAAGTATCGGACCTTTTTATTTTTTGCAAAAACCATATAGATTTGAATCACGTGTGATTGCATCAGCCAAGCTTGAACCTTCATGTGCATGTGTGAGTTTTTTCACGCCTGTCGGTTGCGTCATTCGCCTGTGAGCAGGCTTTGTGTGAGCAGTGGTCCACCCCCCTCGTCAGATTTTTATTGCGAATAAATGTCTGAACGATTTGGAGCTTTGCTGCATCAAATTTTTCCAGAAACTGTGAGAGACCTCCAGCTGGACACCATTCGGAAAATTTAGATGGCTTTCAGCAAAGCCGTGATGAAGCCTCACAGGACATGTTGGGGCATGTCCAGCTCATGTACAATTTCTCGGATACTCACACGACTGAAAAGCAACCAGAAGCCGTCTGAAAGCCACCTGAAAGCCATCCTGTTAGACCAACAAGGAGGTGGTTTTGTGCAGCGCCATGAGCGGCACGGTGGCGCAATCCTCTGCTTCTCTTTCCATGAAAAAAAACTCCTGTAACAGTGGAATGTGCCAAAAAAGTGCTGATGTCCACGCCTTCTGCCTTTTTTGTGAAAGTCAGACGACGTCCCGGATCAACAAAGCCTTCACGTTGGAAATGATTTGGTTGTTTCAGTGGGGTTTGAGCCTGTGATCGGCGCTCGGAGCGTGCCGCGCTCTCAGACGCTGTGGGCGGTCTTTAAACCGGCTGGAGCAGTCCTTAATCTGTGTAATCCCCATAAAATCGTCACTGAAAGCAATCTAAATTTTCCGAATGGTGTCCAGCTGGAGGTCTATCACAGTTTCTGGAAAAATTTGATGCAGCAAAACTCCAAATCATTCAGACATTTTATTTGCAATAAAAATCCGACGAGAGGGGTGGACCACTGCTCACACAAAGCCTGCTCACAGGCAAATGACGCAACCGACAGGCGTGAAAAAATTCATGCATGCGCACGAAGGTTCAAGCTTGGCTGATGCAATCACACATGATTCAAATCCATATGGTTTTTGCAAAAATAAAAAGGTCCGATACTTTTTGGACAGACCTCAAACATGTAGAAACCTCTCCAGATTCTCTGAATCTTCTGATTATATTATGGACTGTAGATGATGGAATCCCTAAATTCCTTGCAATTGAACGTTGAGAAACATTGTTCTTAAACTGCTGGACTATTTTTTCATGCAGTTGTTCACAAATTGGTGATCCTCACCCCATCTTTGCCTGTGAATGGCTGAACCTTTTGGGGATGTTCATTTTATACCCAATCATGACACTCACCTATTTCCAATTAGGTGTTCTTTGAGCATTCATCACCTTTCCCAGTCTTTTGTTGTCCCGTCCCAACTTTTTTGAAACGTGTTGCAGCATCCATTTCAAAATGAGCAAACATTTGCACAAAAACAATAAAGTTTATCAGTTTGAACATTACTCCCCCTCTAGCTGCCACCTTATCGTGGTGGGGGAGTTTGCGTACCCAGATGATCCTAGGAGCTATGTTGTCGGGGGCTTTGTGCTCCCTGTAGGGTCTCCCAAGGCAAACAGGTCCTAGGTGACGGGTCAGACTAAGGGCAGTTCAGAACCTCCATGACCAGTAAAAGATCAAGGACCGAGACGTCGCCCGGTATGGCGGAGCCGGGGTCCCACCCTGGAGCCAGGTCTGGGGTTGGGGCTCACGCGCGAGTGCCTGGTGGTCGGGCTTTAGCCCATGGGGCCCGGCCGGGCTTAGCCCGAAAGAGTGACGTGGGCCCGCCCTCCTGTGGGTTCACCACCTGCTGAGGAGGCCATGGGGGTCGGGGATTGGGTGGCGGTCGTGGGCGGGTGGCCCGGCGGCCCGGTCCGTGCTCACAGCCCCTGGCTGTTGGGACATGGAATGTCACCTCGCTAGGGGGGAAGGAGCCTGAGCTTGTGCGGGAGGTTGAGAGATACCGACTAGAGATAGTCGGGCTCACCTCCACGCACAGCTTGGGCTCTGGTACCCAACTCCTGGAGAGGGGCTGGACACTTCATTTTTCTGGCGTCGCCCACGCGGAGAGGCGGACAGCTGGGGTCGCATTGCTTATTGCTCCCCAGCTCAGTCGCCAAATGTTGGAGTTCAGTCCGGTGAACGAGAGGGTCGCGTCCCTATGCCTTCTGGTCGGGGACAGGTCTCTCACCGTTGTCTCGGCCTACGGGCCGAGCAGCAGTGCAGCGTACCCGACCTTCCTGGAGTCCCTGGGAGGGGTACTAGATAGCGCTCCAACTGGGGACTCCATTGTTCTCCTGGGGGATTTCAACACCCACGTGGGTGGCGACAGTGAGACCCTGGAGGGGGGTGATCGGGAAGCACGGCCTCCCCGATCTGAACCCGAGTGGTGTTCAGTTGTTGGACTTCTGTGCTAGTCACAGTTTGTCCATCACGAACACCATGTTCGAGCACAAGGGTGTCCATAAGTGCACGTGGCACCAGGACACCCTGAGCCGGAGGTCGATGATCGACTTTGTAGTCGTATCATCTGACCTTCGGCCACGTGCCTCGGACACTCGAGTGAAGAGGGGGAAGAGCTGTCGACTGATCACCACCCGGTGGTGAGTTGCATCCGCTGGGAGGGTAGGAAGCCGGTCAGACATGTCAGGCCCAAACGTATCGTGAGGGTCTGCTGGGAACAACTGGCGGAACCCTCTGTCAGCGAGGTCTTCAACTCCCACCTCCGGGAGAGCTTCTCCCAGATCCCAGGGGAGGTTGGAGACATGGAGTCCGAGTGGCCCATATTTTCCACCTCCATTGTCGATGCGGCTGCTCGTAGCTGTGGTCGCAAGGTCTCTGGTGCCTGTCGCGGCGGCAATCCCCGAACCCGGTGGTGGACACCGGAAGTAAGGGATGCCGTCAAGCTGAAGAAGGAGTCCTACTTATCTTTGTTGGTAGGTGGGACCCCAGAGGCAGCTGACAGGTACCGGCAGGCCAAGCGTGCCACAGCCCGTGCGGTCGCAGAGGCAAAAACTCAGGTCTGGGAGGAGTTCGGGGAGGCTATGGAGGAGGACTATCGGTCGGCCTCAAAGAGATTCTGGCAAACCGTCCAACGCCTCAGGAGGCGGAAGCAGCTCTCCACCAGCACTGTTTACGGTGCGGGTGGGGAGCTGGTGACCTGACTGGGATGTTGTCGGGCGGTGGAAGGAGTACTTTGAGGATCTCCTCAATCCCATCATCACATCTTCCGAAGAGGAAGCAGAGACTGGGGACTCAGAGGCGGACTCATCCATTACCCAGGCCAAAGTCACTGAGGTGGTTAGAAAGCTCCTCCCTGGCAAGGCTCCTGGGGTGGATGAAATCCGTCCTGAGTACCTTAAGTCTCTGGATGTTGTGAGGCTGTCTTGGCTGACATGCCTCTGCAACATCGTGTGGCAATCGGGGACAGTGCCTCTGGATTGGCAGACCGGGGTGGTGGTCCCTCTGTTTAAGAAGGGGGACCGGAGGGTGTGTTCCAACTATAGGGGGATCACACTCCTCAGCCTCCCCGGTAAGGTCTATTCCAGAGTACTGGAGAGGAGAATTCGACTGATGGTCGAACCTCGGATTCAGGAGGAGCAGTATGGTTTTCGTCCTGGTCGCGGCACACTGGACCAGCTCTACACGCTCCATCGGGTGCTTGAGGGTTCATGGGAGTTTGTCCAACCAGTCCACATGTGTTTTGTGGATCTGGAGAAGGTGTTCGACCGTATCCCTCGGGGCACCCTGTGGGGAGTGCTCCGGGGGTATGGGGTCCGGGGTCCTTTGTTAAGGGCTATCCGGTCCCTGTACAACCGCAGCAGGAGCTTGGTTCGCATTGCCGGTAGTAAGTCAAACCTGTTTCCAGTGCATGTTGGCCTCCGCCAGGGCTGCCTTTTGTCACCAGTTCTGTTCATTATTTTTATGGACAGAATTTCTAGGCACAGCCAGGGTGTAGAGGGGGTCTGGTTTGGGAACCACAGAATCTCGTCTCTGCTGTTTGCGGACGATGTAGTTCTGTTGGCTTCGTCAAATCAGGACCTTCAGCATGCACTGGGGCGGTTTGCAGCCGAGTGTGAAGCATCCAGGATGAAAATCAGCACCTCCAAATCCGAGGCCATGGTTCTCGACCGGATAAAAGGTGCTTTGCCCTCTTCAGGTCGGTGGAGTGTCCTTGCCTCAAGTGGAGGAGTTTAAGTATCTCGGGGTCTTGTTCACGAGTGAGGGACGGATGGAGCGTGAGATCGATAGACGGATCGGTGCAGCATCTGCAGTGATGCGGTCGCTGTATCGGACCGTCGTGGTGAAGAGAGAGCTGAGTAGGGGGGCAAAGCTCTCGATTTACCGATCAATCTACGTTCCGATCCTCACCTATGGTCATGAGATTTGGCTCATGACCGAAAGAACGAGATCGTGAGTACAAGCGGCTGAGATGAGTTTCCTCCGCAGGGTGGCTGGGCGCTCCTTTAGAGATAGGGTGAGGAGCTCGGTCACTCGGGAGGAGCTCGGAGTTGAGCCGCTGCTCCTCCACGTCGAAAGGAGTCAGTTGAGGTGGCTCGGGCATCTTTTCTGGATGCCCCCTGGACGCCTTGCTGGAGAGGTGTTCCGGGCACGTCCCACTGGGAGGAGGCCCTGGGGAAGACCCAGGACACGCTGGAGGGACTACATCTCTCGGCTGGCTTGGGAACACCTTGGGGTTCCCCCGGAGGAGCTGGGGG
The DNA here is from genome assembly GCF_902500255.1 of Thalassophryne amazonica. NCBI lineage: Eukaryota > Metazoa > Chordata > Actinopteri > Batrachoidiformes > Batrachoididae > Thalassophryne > Thalassophryne amazonica. The sequence goes on along the minus strand of NC_047105.1, from coordinate 144,128,063 downwards.
AGGTGTGTGTGGATCGGGAGGTCTGGGCGGCTTTGCTTGAGCTGATGCCTCCGCGACCCGAGTCCGGATAAAGCGGAAGAAAATGGATGGATGGATGGAGTTTGAACATTAAATATCTTGTCTTTGTTATGTATTCTTTTGAATATAGGTTGAAGAGGTAGTGCAAATCACTGTTTTCTATTTTTAGTTAATTTTTACACAACGTCCCAACTTCATTGGAATTGGGGTCATATATATATGCACTTTTCACCAGTGTTGTAACACTCACACAGACACACAAAGTCACCTTCAGCCACTTAGTCCAATTAAGGGTCGCGGGGGGCTGGAGCCTATCCCAGCAGTCACAGAGTGTGAGGTGGGGTTCATCCTGGACAGGACGTCAGTCTGTCACAGGGCCACACTTAGACAAACAAATGCATTCACACCCGCGCGCACACCTATAGACAATTTAAAGTGTTCAATCCACCTAATCACATTAGGTGGACGTTCCAATCCAAGTTACAACAGTGTGCCTGAAAAAAATTACGCTGCAGTTTGGGCCGTTGCGCTGTTTCTGAGGGTGTGTAATGGGAAAAATTAAATGATCATTTATCTACATAAATTGTGGACGCGCTGCTTCTAACCAGCGCTTCCACAATTTATTCATCAACCTTTGTCAAAGCCACTTAAACATATTAATCATGACTTCCGGGACTGTTGTTGCGGGCAAGAAAAGACAATCATCCATCCATCCATCCATCCATCTATTTTCTTCTGCTTTATCCGGAGTCGGGTCGTGGGGGCAGCAGCTCAAGCAAAGCCGCCCAGACCTCCCGATCCACACACACCTCCTCCAGCTCTTCCGGGGGAACCCCAAGGCGTTCCCAAGCCAGCCGAGAGATGTAGTCCCTCCAGCGTGTCCTGGGTCTTCCCCAGGGCCTCCTCCCAGTGGGACGTGCCCGGAACACCTCTCCAGCGAGGCGTCCAGGGGGCATCCGGAAAAGATGCCCGAGCCACCTCAACTGACTCCTTTCGACGTGGAGGAGCAGCGGCTCGACTCCGTGCTCCTCCCGAGTGACCGAGCTCCTCACCCTATCTCTAAGGTAGCGCCCAGCCACCCTGCGGAGGAAACTCATCTCGGCCGTTTGTACTCGCGATCTCGTTCTTTCGGTCATGAGCCAAATCTCATGACCATAGGTGAGGATCGGAATGTAGATCGATCGGTAAATCGAGAGCTTTGCCCCCCTACTCAGCTGTCTCTTCACCACAACGGTCCGATACAGCAACCGCATCACTGCAGACGCTGCACCGATCCGTCTATCGATCTCACGCTCCATCCGTCCCTCACTCGTGAACAAGACCCCGAGATACTTAAACTCCTCCACTTGAGGCAAGGACACTCCACCGACCTGAAGAGGGCAAAGCACCTTTTTCCGGTCGAGAACCATGGCCTGATTTTCATCCTGGACACTTCACACTCGGCTGCAAACCACCCCAGTGCACGCTGAAGGTCCTGATTTGACAAAGCCAACAGAACCACATCATCCACAATCAGCAGAGACGAGATTCTGTGGTTCCCAAACCAGACCCTCTCTACACCCTGGCTGCGCCTAGAAATTCTGTCCATAAAAATAATGAACAGAACCGGTGACAAAGGGCAGCCCTGGTGGAGGCCAACGTGCACTGGAAACAGGTTTGACTTACTACCGGCAATGCGAACCAAGCTCCTGCTGCGGTCGTACAGGGACCGGATAGCCCTTAGCAAAGGACCCCGGACCCCGTACTCCCATGTACGGGGCCCGGCCGGGCTCAGCCTGAAAGAGTGACGTGAGCCCGCCCTCCTGTGGGTTCACCACCTGCAGAGGGGGCCATGGGGGTCGGGTGCAGAAGAAAAGAATCATCCACTGTTAAATTCACACAGCCATTTTTTCTCCCTTTCCTCATAGCGTGCCATTTCTGAGGGACAGCGCACAAACATTCTCTCATGCGGACTGTTGGAGCCGCGTTCTCTTGCTGCAAGAGAACTTATGCCCCGGTCACATGGCACTAACGAAGGACACTGAAGCCAAAACGAAACAAGAAATCTGGAGTTAAGTTGACTTTCGGAGACAATGTTTAACCGACGTCCAGCTTCGTTCCTGTAGCTGGCGCTTCGTCAGAATTTTCAAACTGTTGAAAAATGTGAACAAATCCTGATGACAACTTCAATTTGTCCGTGATCCATTTTGCTTTCTGTGTTGACTATTCCTCATCATTTGTGTAGTTCACTATCAGCGTTCTGTTTGATTGTCCAACTTCGTCCAACCTCCCAAGTCCGACGTCTTGCATGAACATTGACGATATCTGAATGGATCAATAACTAAAGATTCAATGAGCTGAACGTAACACGTCCAGGTGTGGGATGAAAAGCAACGTTGTCATACAAAAACAATAGCAGCAAGAACGTTTTATCAACTACTGTAACTAGGCACGTTCGCATGCCATCTGTGGCGAACGTGCATGTGCACACACCTTTATGTGAAGACAAACCTGTTGTCAAGACAACTCTCGCACTTGTGGGCGCTGTGGAGAGCGCACGTTGGCTGCAGAAATGATCACAGGTTGGCTGCGCTCAGTCTGATACCCGCTGTCAAGTGACATCATCATCAATGTTTTGTTTTGATTTTGCATCAAGGTCACCGTTCACGTCATTTTTCTTTTGTTAGTTTCAGTTTTGTTTCGATCTTTTATGCACTCTGGACTTGCAGGCTTTTTGGTGATGGGAGACGTGCCGCCTTATTTATCCACTTTTTCTCCATGATTTGTGACTTTGGGACCTTTTTTTTTTGTTCGGCGATTGCCTTGTGAGCGGGCCTTTAGGAGAACTTCCCTTGCCACAGGATAATTTTTCTAATATCTCCATTCTCCTGCTGCAGGAGAACTTAGCATTTTGAGGGCCAATTTTTTGAAATAGTATTAATATGTTGCATAACTAGACAATCATGTAACTCAGAAAACAGTTTTAATAACATTAACCCAAACTGATATTGGATTGAATCGAATGAAATTGAATCGAATAAAAATAATCGATTCTGAATCTTAAGAAATGGAAATGAATTGATTCTTGAAATTTGAATTGATATGCAGCTCTAGTCAGAAGCCACTCTAGGTTTCAGGAAGGACGTTTTCTGCTGGTAGTCTTTGATTTGTAGTTGGCAATCCATGCAAGACCCTTTCCTGCAGTAGACAGCAAGGAGATTCCACAATGGTATCCACAGTCAGACTTGTCTCCTTTCCACTTGTAGATGGTGACGATCACTGAGTCTTTCAGGTCTGCAGGTATTTCTTCTTGAGTCCAGATTTAGATGAGGAGTTGGTGAAGTTGGCACTGGAGAAAGACACCTCCTTCTTTAAAGACCTCAACTGGAATGTTGTCTATCTCCGGTGCTTTGTTGTTTATACTTATACAATAATAAATAACATGATTTTTTTCCAGTCATTCTTAAAAGCAATATGAAATATGTATTATTCTATCAATCAAAACATTAAAGGTTTGAAAAGGACTCATAATTAATTCTACATATCAGTTAAATATCTGATTTGTACCAAGGGCCTTTTGATTATTTCTCTCAGCCACACTAGATCAAAGGTAATATTTATTCCTCATATTTGAAACTATAAATGCTCAGATCACTGCCCACACACTTTTTACCTTTCAACACAATGTTTATAACATTACATTTTATTTGTTGCAGTGTCCGTGTTCCCTCTTGACATTATGTCACCATGTGTTCTGATTAGGGAGACCCACCTTGGCAATCCCACAGTCGGGCCCTGTGCTGGCACCACTTCTTGTACCAGACCAGCTCTGATGGCTGTGAGGAATGAGAAACAGCTGAATGTGGCCCAGCTGTCACATAAAACCATGCTTGTGTATTAGCACCTAGATCACATTAGCTTGTGGAGCAACACCGTGGGTTTCTGTATCAGCAGACTGACACCTTATTTCTGTGGTTGTGACCTATTTTTCAAGATTGTATTCATTGAAAGTTTGCTGGTGTAACTCGAGGAAGGTGTGAGAGGAGAAAAGGAATCCACCTTAATCCATCTTTGAATTCTGCACTGGCAGCTTCCATCTTATTCCCTTTATGACAAAATAAATAAACGTTTATTATCAAGAACCTTCACCCTGCCACCATCCAGAACAACAGCAGCTTCAGATCCACTGTGGGACCATTGTGTAATGTGTTCAGTGGTGCTGTGTGCAGATGTTAACATGATGTTGACCCATCGCAGACAGATGATGCAGCACAGTCATGTGACCAGAATGAGCCTCTGTGTAAACAGTGACTCAGGTCCGTGTCAACCACTGAGTCACAGTTACCTGACAGTGCAGCCACGTCCTTTTCAGGTTTTCAGTTTGAAGGACTTCGGTCTCCTTGGAATTAACCTGAAACAGCTGTGTCTTTTCCAGTCCAATCCAGTTTATTTATAGAGCACATTTAAAAACAACAAGGTTGACCAAAGTGCTGTACAGACATAAATAAATAAATAATAAATAAATAATCACATGGTAAATAACAGGGGCAACAATATAAGTTTTTAAAACAGTAAAATCATCAACCCTCTAGTCAAAAGCCAAAGAAAACAAATATGTTTTAAGTAGAGGTGGGCAATACTGGGAATTTTGGTATTGATCCGATACCAAGTAAATACAGGCCCAGTATCGCCGATATCGATACCGATACTTTTTCATATTTAAGCTTCATAGATCCAAAGGATCCAAAAGATCTAAGATAGAATTTCACCAAACATTGTACGTGACAACAAAATACTTTATTATCATAATCAACATTTTTGTTTAAAAAAATATCACTCAACACAACTTAAAACAAAATCTCCTGAGGTAGAGGGCTGACAAACCACAATACATGTGTGCGCGGCTCCGTGTCGTGTGACACAGCGCAGAGCTGCTCTTACAGGCAGAAAGTAGACTTTGATGAATCTGCGTGCGCAGCAGTCAGTGCGTGTGGGAGAGAAAAAAAGCTTGAGTATTGATCCTTTTATGAGGATCGTTCAATATCAGTACCATCATTGGTATCGATATTATCGATATTAGGATCAATCCGCCCACCTCTAGTTTTAAGGCGAAATTTAAAGACTACAGGTGAATCCGCCTGCCTAATACAGAGAGGCGGGTCATGTTGTGACATGCCCACCTCTTCCACAATTTCTCGGATAGTCATATGACTGAAAAGCCACTGAAAGCCGTCTGAATCTTCCGAATGGTGGAAGAGGTGGGCATGTCACAACATGTCCTGTGAGACTTCAACACGAAGGCGCTTTTGCTCCGCCATCAGCTTTGTGACAAAGCCATCGGCATGAATTTCACTGTAACTCTTTTCATGGCCAAATCTTCTGTCACAGTGGAATGTGCCGAAAAAGTGCTGATGTCCACCTCTTCCGCAATTTCTCAGATAGTCACATGACGATCCGACATCACCACAGCGTTCACTTTGGAAATGATCTTGTCATTTTAGCATGTTGATGGCTGACCGGAGCGCAGCTCGCTCTCCACCGTTGTGCGGACGTCTTTAAACCGGTTGTACTGCTCCTTAATCTGTGTGATGCCCATAGGATCGTCACCGAAAGCCATCTGAATAATCCGAATGGTTTCCATCTGGCTGTCGCCCAGTTTCTGGCAAAATTTGATGCAGTCGCGCTGCTCCAGTCGTTCCGCCATTTCCTTGCAAAGAAAATCCGAAGAGAGACTACACCCATCCTCACACAAAGGCTGCTTACCAGCAAATGACGCAATCAACAGGCGTAAAACAATTCACGCATACGCACGAAGGTTCAAGGTTTGCTCATGCAAGCACACATGATTCAAATCCATCAGGTTTTTGCAAAAAAATAAAAAGGTCCGATACTTTTCTAACAGACCTCGTACACACCAGTCTGTCACAGGAACACGTACAGACAGACCAACACACACCTACGGTCAATTGTGAGTCATCTAACTTGCAGGTCTTTCAAGGTGGAAACCGGAGCACCCAGAAGGAACGCATGTGAACACAGGGAGAACATCCAAACTACCACACAGAAAAGTCCATTTGGGAAGCAATCCCATGACTTTCTTACGGCAAGGCAGCAGTGCTAACCACTAATCCACCATGCCATTGCACATATGTAATGTTCTGTTCAAAAGAAAATTTTAGTGTGCTGGTGGAATTAAGAAATAGTCAGCACAAACGGGGCTCTGCAATAGACTGGCGTCCTGTCCAAGGTGGACCCACCTCACACCCTGTGACTGCTGGGTGAGGATCCAACCTCCCGTGACCCTTAATTGTCCCTGATGCATTCATTGGCACTCACAAATCTCTCTCTAACTCTCTCTCTGACTCTGTCTGTCTGTCTCTCTCTCTCTCTCTCTCTGTCCCTCTCTCTGACTCTGTCTCTCTGTCTCTCTGTCTCTCTCTCTGACTCTGTCTCTCTGTCTCTCTCTCTCTCTCTCTCTCTCTCTGTCTCTCTGACTCTGTCTCTCTGTCTCTCTCTCTCTCTCTGTCTCTCTGACTCCGTCTCTCTGTCTCTCTCTGTCTCTCTCTCTCTCTGACTCTGTCTCTCTGTCTCTCTCTCTCTCTGACTTATCTCTCATCTCTCTCTGACGCCTCTCT